>NW_015213276.1:0-3849 GCF_001447785.1 Gekko japonicus | reverse complement strand
CAGTAGTAGGCATTTCCAAGATGGCTGCTAGGGTGGTTGCCATTAGGATCGCCAGTAGTAGGCATTTCCAAGATGGCTGCTTAGGATCTCTGGACCCCAGTTGCATAATATGTGAAATAAACATGTTGGTTGCCTACATAAGAAACTGGGGTCAGTTCTTCAGGGAACATGGAAGGTTCCCCCCCCCCGAAACTCAATCAGAATATTTGGGCAGCCCTATGGGACATGTATTTAGCAGCGTTTATAGCTTGTCTTTCACAAAAAGACTCAAGACAGATCAAGGCGGCATGTGTAGCTTGCCATGCTGAGTTTCACGATGTCTGGGCAGCGTGCCAGGAAGGAGCATTAGTGACTGCATCTCCTACGCAGCAGCATGAAGAGGTGACTTTTGGGGGGGAGGGTGACTTCAGGCAGCACATCCTGTTCGGCTGCCACTGACCTTTCTCTCCCCTTCACAGCAATCACCAAAGATGGGGCCATCTACTTGGTAAGAAACAACAGTGGCTTTCTTCAGCTGAGGAAGCAAGACACTGAAAACCAACACGGAACTGCCATATATGGGTACAATTCCTTTCTGCTTGTATAAATGGCCCTTTAGTGATTGGAAGTGCTGGATGAAGTAGTGTTTACACTCAAAAAGCCAATGTCCATTCTTCCAATGAGAACAGGGGATTCATGTTTTTCTTCTTCAAAAGTCCTCCCTTATGAACAACTTCCCATCCACCATCTAAATTTCATATATGCCATAGTGGGATGAGAAGGCATCAATAAAAAAGAGAGGGATTCTGTAGCCCTTCTAGAAACCCAAATATACATCATTCATCACCCTTCATTGTTCTCTACCATTGGGAGCCTTTACTGGGGGTAAGGATGGAGGGTGCGTTTTGTTGTTATTTCTTTTAATTTCCATGCACAGTCGGGAAGAACATTTTCATCCTGCCTGTTTTCTCTGGCAAGTTTCCCATTTTTCATTCATTTCTTTTTAAAAAATGTTATTGGCAACAAACAATTTTTAACTGTTTATATACATGGCAGGAAAAAGAGATATATTTTAAGAGCAACATTTCTGTCATATTCTATTAATTTGTTTAGGGGGGAAGAAAAAACACAGTTTTGCCCTAAACATGTTGAAAATATGAACTGCCTGGAGCCAGTTTTGGAGCGGATGCAGAGTAATAAGATAGAAATTAGGTACAAGATAGAAATTATACTGATGAGCGGAAGGTCTGACGGTAGCTAAGGTTTTACCTCTTCTGGATGGGGTTGCCCCTCCCTTTGAAGGAACTGGCCTGAAATCTGGGAGTGCTCTCAGACCCAGGCCTACTGCTGGAACAGCAGGGGGAAGCTATGGCCAGGAGTGCCTTTTACCAGCTTCAACTAGTTAGCCAGCTGCAGACTTTCCTGACCAGAAAAGGTCTGGCCACTGTGCTGCATACCCTGGTTACAACTAGATTTGACTGGGTTGCCCTAGAAAAGTGTTCAGAAATGTCAACTGGTGCAAAATGATGCAGCCAGGATATGGACTGGAGTTTGTCATAGGGACCATATCACTCCAGTCTAGGTTTATCTGCACTGCCTTAGAATCTATTTCATCTTCTTTTTTAAAAAATATTTATACCCCTATTTCCAGCCATGTTTAGCTTCCAGTGTTGCTCCAGAACTAAAATTAAATACAATAGTACAACATATTAGGGATGCAATAAGAGCATGGATGGTACTTGATGAAAAGGTCCAGATGTTAGACCTTCTTGCTCCAGAGGGAGAGGGCAGAAGGAGCTGCAAGGGTGTTCAGGGAGGGATTAATAGAAAAGGTCTTAATCAGGGATGGCCACAAACCAGGAAAATGCTGTATGCGCAATTCGTGAACTACGAACTATCACAAACTTTTTGGCGCTAGATGAACTGGTTTAGTTTGTGAGGTTCATGACATGGTAGAACAGCCCCCCAGAGTGTTAGAAACACAACACTTTCAGAGGATATCTTGATGATTCTCCTATTCAGGTCTGTCAAGCCTGGGGGAGATTGGCTTTACGGGATCCAAGTTATGCCCCCCCCAAAAAGAAAGTGCCCCCAGGAAAGTTCTTTCTGGGGAAATGAGACAGAGGTTTAGGAGTGTATAGAATAAATTCTGTGCAAGCTAAAGACACCAAACTCACAGGAGATCTCCATCTAACTCTCCCCTACCAGCCTCTCACGTTTGGTGAGGATTGAATTAATAGTCTCTGAGATATCACCCCCCAAAGAAGATGTCCTGTCCTCCAAAGTTTCCAAAGAACTAAGGTCAAACCAGAGAATCTCTCAGTAGAAACAAAAGGGTGGGGGGCATTTTTGCAAGCCAAGCAGAACCAGTGCAATATTCCCAGCATAACCAGCACCACTGTGGCACTGTAAACCCAATAGGACTAAGGTCAAGCCAGGAAAGTGCTTTTAGGAGAAATCCAGCACAAGTTCAAAAGTGAATAGAATGGACCCCCTGCAAGCTACACACACCAAATGCACAGGGAACCTCACCCAGCTGCCCGTTCCTCTACAATCTCTCCAAGCTAGGGATGGCTTACATTTCCATAGTCCAAGTTACAGACCCCTCAAAAGGTGCCCCCAGTGCTCTTTCTGGAAAAGACAGCTGCAATTACAGAAGTCTATGGAATGGCTCAAGAACAAGCCAGTGACATCAAACTCACAGGGAAACTTCACCTGGGCAGACTCCCCCAGCCAGACACTGGAAGCAAGCAAGTATCCCCTGCATACTCACAGCCCCACCCCCTTGAGTTGCCAAAGACAAGTTCTGAAGGACAGAAAAGCAGACATCCCTAGAGTTTCAACAAGAGCTCCCCAAAGATACCTTGCAAGAACCCCACCAGACCAATGGAAATCAGACTTTTCCACTTGAAGTGATTGTGATAGATGTTGTTTCAAGAGGTAGATATTGGGTGAAAGAGCCCACCCCCACCTGGCAGAGGCAGATATCCTGCCACCAAATGCCAAGGGTGCAACCCACAGGCCACATGCCATATCACCCAGAGAGAAGGAGGAATGGGGGACATGCAGGGGAACAACAGGAGACCTAGATCTTACCCCGTGAGGTCCAGAGAGGGATAGCCCAGCAGGAAGAAGTTGACACTTCTTTGCAGAGCTCAAATTTCCATTGCACAAGCTCTGCATCCCAGACAGCAATGCTGCCTTTTATCCAGGGATCACACATACTCCACCAAACACCCCCCCAAACCCCAGCAGGAAAGAGGACTCACAATAAAAAATGTGGGCCCTCAGCTAAGGAACCCACTAGCTAAGCCCCTCTGCTTGGCATGAGCAGAGAGATGGGTGGCTTAGATCCATGAGTCCACCAAACACCCCCCCAAACCCCAGCAGGAAAGAGGACTCACAATAAAAAATGTGGGCCCTCAGCTAAGGAACCCACTAGCTAAGCCCCTCTGCTTGGCATGAGCAGAGAGATGGGTGGCTTAGATCCATGAGTCCACCAAACACCCCCCCAAACCCCAGCAGGAAAGAGGACTCACAATAAAAAATGTGGGCCCTCAGCTAAGGAACCCACTAGCTAAGCCCCTCTGCTTGGCATGAGCAGAGAGATGGGTGGCTTAGATCCATGAGTCCACCAAACACCCCCCCAAACCCCAGCAGGAAAGAGGACTCACAATAAAAAATGTGGGCCCTCAGCTAAGGAACCCACTAGCTAAGCCCCTCTGCTTGGCATGAGCAGAACCCGAGTTGACCTAGCACCTGAACCTCAGCATGAGGGAATGTGCCCTGCTACTCCACTTTTAACAAGTTCCCCACCTCTCTGTGTAACTGTGAACAGCCTAGAGAAGAGAGGCTGCAGAGCTGAGCTGA
>NW_015213275.1:0-4046 GCF_001447785.1 Gekko japonicus | reverse complement strand
CTGCAGCACAGTGCCAAAGATATTCCTCCGTGTCTTCTAGAAATTGTTACTCTACTATTAATTGAACCCAAGTCAGTAAAAAAAATAAATAAAGCTATGGTGTAGTTTCTCAGAAAGTGCTTCTGGTGCCATAGGCACAGCCTTCCTCCATGTACTTATAGATCCATATTCGTTTCTGAACTTCAGCCTATGAATACACATGTCAAGTTTGTCTCCCAGAAGTGGAAATTCAGAATAAAATGGGCAACACACAAGGGAAGTGGAGAGACAGAACATATTCAAAACTTAATAGCTGAAGAGCAGAGTATTCCTGAACGTTGTGGTTGTTGCTGTCTAAGGAGACGAAAGGAGAATATAAAATATGCTTTCCCCATTCTAATCAAATGTGTGTGGGGTTACATTGTCTAAGTTTCTTTGAGAGATGGTCCTTGGGGAAGACAAAGTCCACTCTTGGCTCCCAAGGGGGCCTGAATCTGAATTGTTGGGCAAAAGAGCCCTAAGGACCATTAGAAATGGAATTTAGAGTTGAGGGGAATCCAATTTGGGGTAGAGCTACTACGGAGGCCACTGTGTGAAGAATCAGGCAGTGTGAAGAATCAGACAAAGGACGAGGGTAGCTGGTGGTGACATGATTAAAGTCCTGCTTCTCTGGGCAACTCAGGATACCCACTTCCATTGTTGTGAAACTGATCAGTTGAAATCTCTAAGAGCATGCATTTATACATATCAACCAGGAAGTTTTAAAGTCATTCCCAGCCATGCAAGACAGGCCCTTGACAAGAGTGCTCCAAGGCTTTCCAGGCTGTGTTTTGTACATTATTTCCTTGTACACGATGGCTAATTTAACTCTTTACAGGTGGGTGACCATGTTGGTCTGAAGCAACAGAAACAAAATTCAAGTCTAGTGGCAACTTTAAGACTAAAAATTTTATTCACAGTATCAGCTTTCCTTACATGCAGACTTCTTCAGGGATCTTAAGAAGTGTGCATGCATATGAAAGCTTATACCTTCAATAAAACATTGTTGGTCTTAAAGGTGCCACTGGACTCAAATTTTGATCCGTTAATTCCTTACGGGTAGAGAATGTACTCCAAAATGACAGACCCCAGTGAGCAGTGTCCCTTGTCCGGGGTTACAGGACTCCATGGGTGGGGGCTTCCCAAGTAGCTCATCCCTATGAGGGCAGTGTTGTCTATGCAACAACAGCCGTTACTTGTGCAGCTAAAGTGTGGATAAGGAATCAGGAAACTGTCCACCACCCCTTCCTCAATTTTCATTCTGCAATTTACAAAATCTATGTGTGCACAAATTCAGTATATTTAATGTCCCTCTATGGCATTCAGTATAGTTTCAGATCAAGAATCCAGAGTCTATGTGTGTGAAAACTGTACGAGTTTATGTTTGGGGAAAAGAAATGTGAGGGGGTTAGGACAGCCAGCGAGATGCTGATCTTCCATCCAATTTGCCTATGTGCAAACTGTCCCATTTGTCTCTGATTCAAAACAGGGCTATCTACTGGACTGAGATGGTCAAGCAAAGAATCCTGAGTAACCATTCACTGATCTAAGTAGGTTCACAGTACAGTCAGAAGAACACTTCCCTGAAGGAAAGCCCTATTGTATAGACCAGATTAGGCTTCAGAGGAGGCCTGCTGACGATTGTTCTTTAAAATATTTCCTCTACTCAGCCCTACAGGTAATCTGCAACTGGATACTGAGAGAAAAATGCCTAATCTTACCTCCACGTTTGAATTCTTGCTTCTGGAATTTTCAGATATCCGAGAACTACAGATCTTACATTTCTTTGTCTTCTTAGCAGTATACTTGGTAGCAGTCACTGGCAATCTTCTCATCATCACGGCTGTAGTGCTTGATCATCACCTGCATGTGCCCATGTACTTCTTCCTCATGAACTTGGCCATTCTGGATCTTGGCTCAATTTCTGTCATACTACCTAAAGCGATGGCAAATTCCCTCCTGAATAGCAGATCAATTTCTTATTCAGGCTGTGTGGCTCAGGTATTTTTCTACTTCTTACTTGCAGCATCTAATTTTGCCATCCTAACAGTTATGGCACATGATCGGCATATTGCAATTTGCCATCCATTGCAATATGAGACAATCATGCATGAAGGAGCGTGCATTCGGATGGCAGCCAGTGCATGGATTGCCGGTATACTTTATGCCTCTTTACACACTGGTGGCACTTTTGCTATCACCTTCTGCTCCAATATAATCAATCAGTTCTTCTGTGAAGTGCCACATATAGTAAAGCTTTCCTGCTCACACTTATATCTTACTGAAACTGGAATTCTTCTGTTTAGCGGTGGCTTATATGGAGGATGTTTTATCTATATCATTATAACTTACATGAAGATCTTTGCAACGGTTCTCAGGATGCCTTCTGTGAACAGTCGCAAAAAAGCCCTCTCCACTTGCATTCCCCACATCACTGTGGTGTCTCTGGTTCTTTTCACTGGAATGTTTGCCTATGTGAGACCCCCCGGTAATACTTCTTCTGAGATGAATGTAATTTGTGCTGTTATGTATGGTATATTACCTCCATTGCTGAACCCTTTCATCTATAGCATAAGAAACAAAGACATCAAGACTGCATTGCTAAAGCTCACTGATTTTGGACATTTTCCTCAAATCAGCTCCAGCAAAATCCTTCTAGTAAAACTGGGCTGAACTGTCTTCTCTAGTTTATTGTGTTTATTGATTTTGTACCCTGGGGTATGCATGATATGATATATAGGAAGTAACTGTTTGGATGTTGTGAATTATGAGCAATAGGTGGTGGTTTTTCACATTCCCTTTTTATCAGTACATAGCTGTGAGGACTGCAAATGTAATGCTTGAGGGGGGGGCGGTTGGAGGTTCCACAAGGAACAAAACCCATTTCAAACCGATAACTAAAATGAGGAGGAGAAAGACATCAATACGAGCCCCCTGCCAATGATACCATGAGGCCTTCTAGCATCAGAGGAAGGCAACTTGCATGTCATCTCCAACCCAAGAATTCTGTCTGTGTACCCCCCACCCTGAGGAAGCCACTTTATAGTGAATCAGACCATGGGTCCATGAAGATCTGCCTTGTCTTAATGGACTCCTAGTGACTCCTCAGGGAGACAAACAGAGATCTTTTGCATCACCTACCATCTAATCCTTTTAGCTTGAGATACCTGGGATTGAACCTGAGTCCTTTTGTATGCCGTGCAGATGTTCCAGTGCTGAGCCAGACCCCCTCTGCTTGCCACAGCTTCACTCCTAATGGGCTGAGATCAATATCTTACCATTCTAAATCATATGTCTCTATTCCCTTAGTTCTTGCAATTTTGCGTTTCGCTAGACCTGCCCAAAATATGGTGGGTGACTTGTGAAAATCACAATGTCTTGTGCAATTTCTTTGGAAATAAGTATAGGGAGTTAAGATGTACTCACTTCTAGCCATCACCAGAGAGGAGAGGGGCACAGGCAAAGGGCACCAAGCTGCTGAGAGAGGGGTTATGTAGGGGGCAAGACATTGGGAGCATGAGAAAATATGGCCCAGGCCACCCTTCACCATCATCAACGCTGCCTCTTCTTTCCGCAGGGCCTGGCCAGCCACAGGTGGGATACTGTCCCCTGCTGTCCTTGCCACCAATGCTAGGGGTTCACTACATCCACTTGCCACTAGTGCTCTATGTCTGGGTGGCACAGCAACTGTGAAGGAGGCACCATGCCTGCCAATACCAAATTTGTATCAACAGAGATCGAAGCATGCTAAACTGGAGCAGGTGGAGAGGGTGTTCCTGGGGGCAGGTTGTGCCAATGCTCCCTCTAAGCTTTGGAGTCTTGTGAGCAGAAATTCTACTTTGTGAACTACTGGTATTAAAATTGTGAGTGAGCAATTTGGCTGCTGCATAAATTAGTTTGCTCTGGAGCCATCCTTCCTGGGCTAAGACAAAAATGTGCGAGCTAGAGGCTAAAAAACTGTGAGCTAGCTCACAGTAACTCAGCTTCGAGGGAACAGTGCAGCCAATGTGTGTTGCCTTTTACTACAT
>NW_015213274.1:0-4269 GCF_001447785.1 Gekko japonicus | reverse complement strand
CTGTCCTTCCTTTTAGTACATCCCCACAACAACCTCTGTTCCCAAGGTGCAGAGAGCCCACCAATCACAGCTTGAGCCGAATCCCCGGACAGGCAGAGAGGGGCGGAGCATGCTGAGGTGGCCACACCCCCTGGTCTCAGCCTCCCCCAGACACAAGGGCAGGAGGACCAAATGGCACCCCACTGGGCAATGCTCCCTCTGAGCTGCCCAGTCTTGTGAGCAAAAATTCTGCTTTCTAAGCTACTGCCATTAAAGCTGTGAGCCAGCAATTAGGCCAGTTTGGTGTATTGGTTAAGTGCACAAACTCTAGTCTGGGAGAACGGGTTTGATTCCCTACTCCTCCACCTGCAGCTGGCTGGATGACCTTGGGCATGCCATAGTTCTGACAAGAGCTGTCCTTGAAAGGGCAGTTCTCAAGAGAGCTCTCTCAGCACCGCCTACCTGACAGGGTGTCTGTTGTGGCGAGGGGAAGGGAAAGGAGTATATGAGCCGCTCTGAGACTCCGAGTGAACGGTGGGGTATAAATCCAATCTCTTCTCTTCTTCTGCATAAATCAGTTTGCTCTGGAGCCCTCCTTCCTGGGCTAAGACAAAAATGTCTGAGCCGGAGGCTAAAAACCTGTGAACTAACTCACACTAACTCAGCTTAGAGGGAACACTGCACACGGGCATCCGTCACTGTGAGGAGGATCGTGGCGTGAGCGACAGGATCCCCCAGAGTAAACACACCCGGGAGCCCCACGGATGTGGGTCTGAGTACCCCCCTGCAGCAGCAGCAGTACTTTGCAAAGTGGACACACAGGGGGAGAACAGGGCTGTTCCAACCGCATCGCCCCTGCCCTGCCACTCCACCGCACATTTGGCGGAGGCAGACGTACACAGTGCCAAATGCTCTCTCCTGGACAACATTTACGGTTGGAGGTACAGCATCCTTTTGCCAGGCAAGAGAGAGGAGAAGAAGAGATTGGAGTTAAACCCCGCCTTTCCCTCGGGACTCTCAGTGCAGCTTAATGTTTCCTTTACCCTCCCCTTCCCACAACAGACACCCTGTGAGGTACGGGGCTGAGAGGGCAATTTGAGAACTGCCCTTGAGAGAACAGCTCTGAAAGAACTGGTGACTGACCCAAGGTCACACCAGCAGCTGCATGCGGAGGAGTGGGGAACCAAACCCGGTTCTCCGAGATCAGAGTCCGTGCACTTAACCACTGCACCAAACTGGCTTTGTTGCCAAGGTGCCAGAGAGCTACAGGTGCCCGGGCAATAAACAGGGAGAGACACCAGGGCACAGACACGGGAAGCCTGGGGTCAGGTCCCGCTAAGGGGGATTCCAGCAAGAAGACAAAGCGTGCCCAGAAAGGGGTCCCAGATGAGATCAAATGTGAGGGATTGTTCATGCTGATTGGCGGGCCCAAATTCCAGGCATTTCGGCTGCCCCCCTCCCCCATCAGCCACCTCCAGCACCGGGGACACTCCAGGGGGACACTCGGGAGGCACACGGAGGTTTTCAAGACTCGGCTTAGGCTGGACTCTGGAAGACGGCCCTCCTTTCAGGGTGATCTGGAGTCGGGGGCCAGGAGAAAATGGGGATTCTTCTCTGGGTGTAAGACTTGTTCCCTCCGCCCTGCTTCTTCAAGGGGTCAGAAGCGCCAAAGAATGCTGTTTACCTGGGTTGGTTCCCCTTGGAAGGAGGAGGCCCCGGAGCCTTCTTGTTTCCTGTTCTTGTTTCCCTTCATGCCCAGAATCCTGGCAGCGCTGAGCAGGGGTGGGAGCCAGAGGAACTACCGCAGGGTCGCAGGTCCCACTACTGCCCCACATCTGCTGCCCAGAGGGAGCGTTTCTGTGCCTCTGTTTTTTTCCAGTCACGGAATCCTAGAGAGAGTCACAGAGCCGGAAGGGGCCAGACAGGCCGTCTAGTCCAACCCTCTGCTCTTCCCAGGGACACATTCCTCACCCTTCCCCTCCGCTGGGTGCTCGGACAGAGCTCTTCCCTGATCCCTCAGGCCCGTGGAAGGGTTGCGTAAAATGGCAAAGGGGCGCGGACTCTAATCTGCGCGGATTCTAATCTGGGAGAACCGGGTTTGAATCCCCACTCCTCCACTTGCACCTGCTGATGTGACCTTGGGTCAGTCACAGGCTCAGGCACAGGCTGTCCTTGAAAAAGAGCAGTCTGTGTCAGAGCTCTCTCAGCCCCACCCACCTCACAGGGTGTCTGTTGTGGGGAGGGGAAGGGAAAGGAGTTTGTAAGCTGCTCTGAGACTCCAAGTGAATGGTGGGATATAAATACAATCTCTTCTTCTTCTTCTTTCTTAAGCATTAGCTCCGAGGACAGACTGAACCAAATGGAATGAGATGCTCAGTTTGCAACATCCTTAAAGAGCGAAACCGAGACACTTCTGTTCTCATCGACCAGGGCCATTCTCACCATGAAGGTTTGTGATGTTCAATAGTCTATTTCCATTCTTTTCCATTTTCCTTCTGACACGATGCAGTCTGTCTCTCTCTGTCCCCTCAGGGAGAAGCCTCCCTTCATAGCCAAGCAAGTAAAGGCATGTGAAGTAAAGGCACAGACAGAGGTGACCCAAGAGAAGGGGAAGGAGATGGAAGAGCAGGACCCAGAAGGACCTGGAACTGGCAAGAGAGCAAGGAAAAGCCCCCATCCCACCCAAGCAGGAAATGGTGTTGAATTCTGGGAAAGAGCTGAGGGGCCAGAGGTCCTTGCTGTGACGGACGCTAATCTGGAGAGCCGGGCTGGATTCCCCACTCCTCCTCCTCCTCCACATGAAGCTGCCAAGTGACCTTGGTCCAGTCCCAGTTCTCCCAAGTCTCTCTCAGCCCCACCTACCTGACAAGGTGCTTGTTGTGGGGAGGGTAAAGGGAGAGGATTGTGAGCTGCTTTGAGACACCTGAAGGCAGAGAAATGTGGGCTACAAAAACCTCCCATGGTGGTGGGAGCACAGGGGCTTCTGCCCTGACCCAGTGCTGGGCCAGAGGATGTGGGCCGGAGACCAGTTCCCAGGCGGTGGCCCTGGCCGGAGGTCTCCTCCTGCGTCAGGCAGAGGAGAAGAGGCAGGCAGGACAGCTAAGGGGGTTTCCTCCAGGTGTGTCCAATTCAAGGAACAATATCAGGCCTTATCCTAAACCTTAGCTGACGGATGATTGCAAAACGTTTAATCACCGAAGTGGGAGATTTCATGGCTTCCTTTAGCAGCCTCTCTTACTAGAGAGTTTCTGATTCTTCCAGATAACTCACCAGGTCTGATGGGTGCCGAGTCTGGGAGTGGGGCAGGATCCATTCCTTGCTCTCTTTTCCATTCCATCTCTTTCCCCTCTCCCTCGCTGCTTTTTCCAGATGTGGGGACCAACCCTGAAGATGGAAGCCACAATCCCTGAGGCGGAAGGAGCTTCCTCGGAGCAAGGGCAGAGGGCGCAGGCCGTGGAGCGTGCCCAAGACCCCATCTCCTTTCGTAAGGACCCGTTGTGTCTGCATGCAATTGGGGCACTTCGTGAATGTGACGGGTAGAGAGGTCAGGTCAGGAGAAAAATAGTTCTACACACAAGAAAGAGTTAAAGTGCGGCACTCAGTATCCACTCACTCTGATGCCTCCAAAGGGAGATCAGACACATTCCTGGAGGGCAATTTCTTCCTCAGCAGAACTATTCAGCCTGGTGGATAAAAGGAGCCTCCTCCTTCTGGGGCAGCAGAGCTCTGAAAGTTAGTTTCTAGGTTCCAAAAATATTGGGGAAATTTGGCTTCTGTGCCTCTGCTTCAAGGGGCATTGGAAACAGTGTGCTGGGGGGACAGGTGGCAGGCTGTGGCCGGGCACCCCCAGGAGCTTTGGGGGAGGGGCTTGGGACAGATGTGATGTCATGTTGATGCTGATGTAGTGTCTGGCTGAAAACCTGGTTGGGAAGTGAGCGGGCCAAGGAGACACTCTGAAAACTCACTCGTATTCCCCTCGAGTCTCCAGATGCACTCAAGTCTCGTCTGGTCCGAATGTGACGGTGACGTGTCATGCAACATCGTTCTCTCCCCGCCGAGCAAACACAGGTCTCACAGAAGTCTGAAATATGTTGGCCGCATTTATAATCCCTGATGAGGCTCATGGCTACTTCTCTTCTGCCTCTCCCAGAAGTCAGTAAAAAGGGTTCACAAATGTGTTGAGTGTACACAAGGAAGGGGTTGTGTGAAGCAGGGAACAAGCAAACAAGCCAACACCCTCCCTTCCTCCTTGGTCTCATTAATTAACAGGCAGTGAAGAGATGCTGTTGA
>NW_015213273.1:0-7000 GCF_001447785.1 Gekko japonicus | reverse complement strand
TGAGCCATATCAAACGTGAGCCATATCAAACTTCATTTTAAGCTTGGCTGCTAACAGTGACACAGAATGCCAAACTTAGTACAAGGTTGCAAATATGTGTGTGAGGGGAGGGGAGGAGTATCCTTTCTCTCAAAAAATACTAAAAAAATGGCCTGAGCCCATTGGGGAGGGCGGGATACAAATATGAAAAATAAATAAAAATAAATAAAGTCTCAATTAGGTCTACAATATAAATTGAGTATGAATGGATAATATTTAATAGGTAGTTTAAAGACATTCTTCTCAAGGAAACCTCCAATTGATTTGACATTAATACAAACAGAACCTGACTACAAGGCATCCTTAGTTTATTAAAATTGTTTAACAGCTACAAAGACTTTAAACATTTATTGTATTGAGGTTGGAGTAAAGTGATAACCACTAACTATGAGCCACCTTACAGAAACGTGTACATGAGCACTTAATACAATATGATAATGTATCTGATTGTCATTAGATATGACAATGTGTACGACAATGTGTATGATGAGGGTGTGGAGGGGCTACTCATTAAATTTGCAGATGACACCAAATTGGGAGGCACAGCAAACACAGAAGATATAGAATACAACAAGAGCTGAAAACCCTGAAAAAGTAGGCAGATGTGAACAAGATGCAATTTAACAAGGATAAGTGCTGAGTTCTAAATCTGGATAATGAAAATGAGGAACACGCATACTGGATGGGGGATACACTTCTAGGTAGCAGGGTGTGTGAACAAGATCTTGGGGTACAGGTGGAACGTAAGTTAAATATGAACAGCCAGTGTGATGCGGCAACAAAAAAAGCTAATGTGATCATGGAGTGTATTGACAGAGGCATAACATACAAATCAAAAGATGTCAAAGTCCCACTGTAAACTGCATTGGTCAGGCCACACCTGGAGTATCATGTGCAGTTCTGGAAGACTCACTTCATAAAGGATGTGGACAGAATGGAGTGGGTGCAGAGGAGAGCAACAAGGATGATTGGGGACCGGGAGACCAAACCCTAGAAGGAAAGGCTGAGGGACTTGGGAATGCTTAGTCTGGAGAAGAGGAGGTTGAGGGGGGACATGACTGCTTTCATAGAATAATAGAATAGAATAATAGAATCACAGAGTTGGAAGGGACCTCCAGGGTCATGTAGTCCAACTCCCTGCACAATACAGGAAATACACAAATACCTCCCTCTCACACCCCCAGTGACTGCTGCTTCGTGCCCAGAAGATGACAAAAACCTCCAGGATCTCCAGCTAAATTGGCCTGGAGAAAAATTGCTTCCTGACCCCAAATTGGCAATCAGCATTTCCCTGGGCATGTAAGAAGGGCCACAAGAACTAAGGACTGATGCAACCCTTCCTGCCCTCCCTCTCATGATCTGCCTAAGATCTAGCCTGTTTGAAAATCTCCTCTCAAGACCCCTCACCATCTTCTTTGCCCTCCTCTCGACACGCTCCAGCTTGTCTATATCTTTCTTAAATTGTGTGCCCCCAAATGAATACTGTTAAGTCGCTCGCTCGAAGTGTCCGAGGTAAAATCGGGGAGTTGGAGTGCTTGGTGTCAGAGGGAAAAATAGACATTGTGGGTATTTCAGAAACTTGGTGGGATGAGGAAAATCAGTGGGATACGGTGATTCCCGGTTATATATTATATCGGAAGGATAGGGGGGGAAGGGTTGGAGGTGGGGTGGCTCTGTATGTCAGAGAGGGTATAAAGTCCAGAAAGATTGAGAGGCTAAGAGAATTGGATTCGCTTCTTGAAGTTCTGTGGGTTGAAATAGGGGGGCCAAAAGGAAACTTAACACTGGGAGTTTGTTATCGCCCACCGGATCAAAAGATAGAGGAGGATTATAAAATGATGAATGAATTAAAGATAGCAGCTAGACAAAAACACTGTGTCGTAATAGGTGATTTTAACTACCCACACATTGATTGGGTCAATATGTGTTCTAGTCGAGAGAAAGAGATTGAGTTTCTAGACACTCTAAATGACTGTGCTATGGAGCAGATGGTCATGGAACCTACCAGGGGAGAGGCGATCCTTGATTTGGTCCTAAGTAACACTCAAGACCTGGTGAGAGATGTAAAAGTGATTGCACCGCTTGGGAACAGTGATCATAATGTTGTTGAGTTCAACATTTGTACAAATAGGGAATTGGCCAAAAAGACTCACACAACCACTTTTAACTTTAAAAGGGGTAATTTTTCTGATATGAGGGGACATGTGGGGAGGAAACTGAAGGGAAAAGTAGAAAGGGTCAAAACCATTGGGGAAGCTTGGAAACTGTTTAAAACTACAATTCTAGAAGCTCAAATAAAATATATTCCGCAGGTTAGGAAAGGCACAAACAGGTATAAGAAAAAGCCTACATGGTTAACAAACAAAGTAATGGAAGCTGTAAAAGGTAAAAAGGATTCCTTTAAGCGGTGGAAAGCTAGTCACAGTGAGGCTGATAAAACAGAACACAGGCTATGGCAAATAAAATGCAAGTCTGTGGTCAGGCATGCAAAAAGGGAATATGAGGAGCATATAGCAAAAAATGTAAAGACCAACAATAAAACTTTCTTCAAATACATTAGAAACAGGAAACCAGCCAGGGAGGCAGTGGGGCCCTTGGATGACCAAGGGGTAAAAGGAGTACTGAAGGATGATAGGGAAATGGCTGAGAAGCTAAATGCATTTTTTGCCTCCGTCTTCACTGTGGAAGATGAGAGGTGCTTGCCCACTCCAGAGCCGCTGAGTTCGGGAGGGGTGTTGAAAGACCTGAGTCAGATTGAGGTGACGAGAGAGGAGGTCCTAAAACTGATAAACAACTTAAAAACTGATAAATCACCAGGCCCAGATGGCATACATCCAAGAGTTCTGAAAGAACTCAATTGTGAACTTGTGGATCTCCTGACAAAAATATGTAATCTCTCCTTAAAATCAGCCTCCATTCCTGAGGACTGGAAGGTAGCTAATGTCACTCCCATCTTTAAAAAGGGTTCCAGAGGAGATCCGGGAAATTACAGGCCTGTCAGTCTGACGTCGATACCGGGTAAATTGGTGGAAACCATTATTAAGGAAAGAATTAGTAGGCACATAGATGAACAAAACCTATTGAGGCAGACTCAACATGGGTTCTGTAAGGGAAGATCTTGTCTCACTAACCTGTTAATGTTCTTTGAGGGGGTGAACAAACATGTGGACAAGGGGGATCCAATAGATATTGTTTACCTTGACTTCCAGAAAGCTTTTGATAAAGTTCCTCATCAAAGGCTCCTAAGCAAGCTCAAAAATCATGGGATAAAAGGACAAGTCCTTTTATGGATCAAAAACTGGCTAATTAATAGAAAACAGAGAGTGAGTATAAATGGGCAGTTCTCCCAGTGGAGGGGTGTAAGCAGTGGGGTACCACAGGGATCAGTACTTGGTCCACTGCTTTTTAACTTGTTCATTAATGATTTGGAGTTGGGAGTAAGCAGTGAAGTGGCTAAATTTGCGGATGATACGAAGTTGTTCAGGGTGGTGAAAACCAGTGAGGATTGTGAGGCACTCCAAAGGGATCTGTCAAAGTTGGGCGAGTGGGCGTCAACATGGCAAATGGGGTTCAATGTGGCCAAGTGCAAGGTGATGCACATTGGAGCCAAAAATCCTAACTATAAATACACGTTGATGGGGTCTGAACTGGCAGAGACAGATCAAGAGAGAGATCTTGGAGTTGTAGTAGATAACTCACTGAAAATGTCGAGACAGTGTGTGACTGCAATAAAGAAGGCCAATGCTATGCTGGGGATTATTAGGAAGGGTATTGTAAACAGATCAGCCAATATCATAATGCCGCTATATAAATCAATGGTGCGACCTCATCTGGAATACTGTGTGCAATTCTGGTCACCACACCTTAAAAAGGATATTATAGCTTTGGAAAAAGTGCAGAAAAGAGCAACTCGAATGATAAAAGGGTTGGAACACTTTCCCTATGAGGAACGGTTAAGGCGCTTAGGGCTCTTTAGCTTGGAGAAACGACGACTGAGGGGTGACATGATTGAGGTTTATAAGATTATGCATGGGAAAGAGCAGGTAGAGAAAGAGGTACTTTTCTCCCTTTCTCACAATACAAGAACCCGTGGGCACTCCATGAAATTGCTGAGCGGTCGGGTTAGAACGGATAAAAGGAAGTACTTCTTCACCCAAAGAGTGATTAACACTTGGAATTCACTGCCACAGGAAGTGGTGGCAGCTACAAGCATGGACGGCTTCAAAAGGGAATTAGATAAGCATATGGAGCAGAGGTCCATCAGTGGCTATTAGCCACAAGGTATAGATAGGGACTCTGGGGCAAGTGATGCTCTGTCATCTTGGTGCTTGGGGGGGGGTCAACAGTGGGAGGGCTTCTAATGTCCTGGCCCCACTGGTGGACCTCCTGATGGCACTGGTATTTCTGGCCACTGTGGGATACAGAGTGTTGGACTGGATGGGCCTTTGTTATTCAGCAAGAACACAACTTTATTCTTCAACTCGAACACAACTCCAACACGGATCAACATCTGATAGCCAGAACAGCTTTCACACTGCAGCTGTCCTGCTTTTTATTTATTTATTTATTTATTCCTTAGATTTGTATCCCGCCCTCCCCGAAGGCTCAGGGCGGCTAACAAAGGCATAAATGCCAAATTCAAACAATAAAAACAGTATAAAAATACAACGATACAGCATAATACAGTTAAACATTCCCGGCTAATGTAGCCACACCCACTGTACAAATACCAACTAATAAGGTTGTTCACATAAGGACTAATCACGGGTGTTCCCGCTCAGGGAGCTTGCTAGAAGGTGATTGGTTAGGTGCTTCCTGGGCTAGTAATACAATTGGATGGATTTGGATCCTAGCCCAGGACGAAACTTTACACAGCATTTCAATTAGATGTTTCACAACATATCATGCATTCAAGGCAGCTTTGAATACACTACAAATACAATACTCTAAGTGAGGTCTAACCAGCACAAAGTAAAGCAATACCATCACTTTGTGTGACCTGGACACTATACTTCTGTTGATACAGTCCAAAATCGCATTTGCCTTTTTAGCTACCGCATCACACTGCTGACTCATGTTCAGTGTATGGTCTACTAAGACCCCTAGATCCTTTTCACACATACTACTGCCAATACAAGTCTCCCCCATCCTATAATTATACATTTGATTTTTCCCACCTAAATGCAGAACTTTACATTTATCCCCACTGAAATTCATTTTATTTGTTTTAACCCAGTATTCCAGCCCGTAAAGATCATCCTGTATCTTGACTGTCTTGTACTGTATTTGCTACCTCTCCCAATTTATTATCATCTGCAAATGTAATAACCATTCCCTCTATTCCTTCTCTTGAAGTATTTGAAGGGCTGTCACTTAGAGAAGGACAGGGAGTTGTTCCTGTTGGCAGCAGAGAAAAGGACTCACAATAATGGATTTAAATTAAGGATGGGGAATGAAGGGATTCCGAACAGAATGTCAGACTCCCCCACAGCATCAACGAAGTACGCACTTGTAGAAAGGTTTTACTTTATTTGAAGCTATAGGTGCATAGACAGGATCACTGTTCGGAATGAGGGGGGAGCAAAGAGCATGGCATGTTATAGTACATTCAAACCACTGAGGCTCAATTGCGGGAGTTCCCGCGCGCGCCATCTGGCCTGGGAGCAAACGCTTCTAAGCAGCACACGTTATCTCTTTCTCACGGTATTCCGTGAGATCCTCCAAGCAACTAACAAGCAGCAGCAACCACCTGTGGCCTTGAGAGATATGGATGTTTTGGCAGCTAAGCAATTAAGCGCATCAACAGGTCTACATGTGAAAGTGAAAGCAAGCAAGCGCACACATACAGATGAAAACAAAACATTGGCAGCTAGCTGACAGGTGGGAAGGTACCCGCTGGTATCGGCTTCCTAGGGAGGGGGTTAGCTCCTCTTCACTGACAGCTTTCAAGAAGAGGCTGGATGAATATTTGTCAGAGATGCTTTAGGCTGGTCCTGCACTGGGCAGGGGGTTGGACTAGATGGTCTGTATGGCCCCTTCCAATTCTATGATTTTATATTAGGAAAAACATTTTTACAGCAAGAGTTCTGCAACAGTGGAATCCGCTGCCTAGGGAGGTGGTGAGCTTCCCCTCACCGGCAGTCTTTAAGCAGTGGCTGGACAAACACTTGTCAGGGATGCGGTAGACTGATCTTGCATGGAGCAAGGGGTTGGACTAGATGGACTGTATGGCCCGTTCCAATTTAGTGTTCCCCTAGGAAAGTGATTGCTAGATTAACTTTTATGTGAGGCATTGTAGTCAGTTTTGGCTCTCTTACTGCATTGTTACTACCCCTCAAGTCTAAAAAGACAGGTTATGAAAGACCAAGCATCCCCAGAGTTTTGACAGGGGCTCCCCAAAATAACCCACACAGCAGCTTGGCAGACACAGCAGCCAGACACCACAAGGAAGTGAAATATCCCCACAATGCTCACAGGCCCCCTGAGGCCAAAACACATAGATCCTCTGGTCACAGCTTACCCCTAGGTGAAACCTCTGGTTCTTCACCATTAGCAGAACACATTGTACAAATAAGACTTCACCTGTTGTGACTGTGAATTGGACAAATGAAATTAAAAAGGGTAGTCAAACGGGGGCTTGCTTGTATAGACAGATTTTATTGAGGTAAATGTTTGCTGAGGTAGGTATTGTACTATGAGGTAGATGTTGGTTCATGAGGTAGGTGTTTTGTTATGAGGCAGATGTTGTTTGGGTTGGGTGTGGGGCCAGCCCACCTCCAAAAATCAGAGGCAGCCATCTTCCTACGTAAGCACCAAGAGTGCAACCCAGAGGCGGCATGCCAGATCACCCAGAGAGGAGGAAAAATGGGGGGGGGACACACGGGGACAACAGGAGCCCTGGATCTTACTCCACCAGGTTCAGACTGGGTTGCCCCAGCAGGGGGAGCTTGACCTTCAGGAA
>NW_015213272.1:0-4003 GCF_001447785.1 Gekko japonicus | reverse complement strand
TGTTCGTGTCTGATTGCGCCCTTTACATCCACTCGACATTCGCACCTATGACGCAGCTAATTGTGTATGTGATCACAACCTAAGTGTACTATCTTGCAGGGATTCTGGTTGTCAGACAGACAGACAACTTTACATTAAAATTTAGGAATCCATCAAAAGTATGGCTGTCGGACAGCCAACAAAAAAGAACTGATCAATTAATAGTTTCCCTGGTTCGAATTACAGATTGAAGAAAACAAGCAACATTAAAAGTTATAGAAGCGTTTTGCCCAGAGAGTAGCAACTGGACCTTGACACTCTCAGGAAGACCACGCCATGTAAAAAGAAGGGTGTCCAGAATTTTTTCTCGACTCTTAGTATAAAATGGGCAATTTAAAAGAACATGGGAAACTGATTCGATAGCACCCTGACTACAGGGGCATTGTCTAAGTTCCTAGGGGATTATTTATTTATTTATTTATTTATTTGGATTTGTGTCCCGCCCTCCCCAAAGCCTCAGGGCGGTTAATCTGAGTGCTGGACGACCATTGGGGCACCCAGGCACCAGTCCTGAAGACTCTGCCTTGGAAGCTCACTGGATGACCTGGGGCCATTCGCTCTCGCTTACTTCGCCAGCAGGTTGTTGCTGTGAGGATAAAATGGATATGGGGATTTATCTGTATCTAAATAAAAATAAATAAAATATAGATTGTAAGATTGTATATGGGCCTGTTGCTGGATTTGCTGGACTCCTGGCCCCACTCCAAGACAACCAGAATCGGCCAGACAGCTACTTATTTTTGTTCTCTGATCCCCCTCAAAGAAGGGCATTTATGTTAGCCAGATTTAACGTATTGCCATCAGCCATCTTCTCTGGAAGATGCCAAAAATGTTTTCGACCATTGTTCTATCTCTAGGTTTTTCCCCAAATGTTTTGTCCATGATATCATAACTTCTTTGATGTTTTCATCTATTTCAAAATCGTCCAATAAGAAGCCATAAAGTTTTTGAATTAATTTGTCATTTGAAGACAACCAAATTTTATCATTTTTTTTCATGATCAAACCCTTTTGCCATATCCTTACTATATCTGTCTTGTACTAATGCATGTTCCCACCAAAATAAGTTATTTTCATGTATCAATTTATCTTCAGCTTTCATAGTGTGTTATTTTTTTCCAGTAAAGCATCATAATTTCCTTTTATATTTTGAGAAATAAGTGTAGGTTTTGTAAATGCCTCTAAAGGGAACACCCATCTTGCTGTTTTTCTATAGAATCTCAACTTAACCTCATTCCAAATTTTATTTAATGCTCCTCTTATTGCATGTCTGTTAAAGTTAGACTGTATTTTGTCTTTACCACACCATACATAAGCGTGCCAACCTATAACCAAATCATGCCCTTCAAGTGTTAGCGTTCTCTTATTTTCTAGCAAAAGCCATTCTTTTATCCAAACAAGGGTGGCCGCTTTGTAATATAAAGACCAATTTGATACACTCATCCCCCCTTTTTCTTTTCTATCCTGTAGAATTTTCCATCATTCTAGCTTTTTTAGGGTGCCAAATGAACTTTCTAGTGATTTTATCTAGCTCCTTAAAGAATTTCTGATTCTTTAGTATGGGAATAGTTTACGCCAAAAAAAGAAATCTGGGCAATATATTCATTTTAATTGTTGCAATTCTACCCATAATAGATAGAGGTATATCCTTCCATCTTGCCAAATCCTTTCTAATTTCTTCTAACAATTTATAGTAATTGTCCTCTGTTAAGGAGCTGCTTTTGTTGGTCAGGTTAATACCTAAATATTTAATTTTTTTGACAAATTCCATCGATGTTATTTCTTGGATTACTTGCAAAGTACCTGGTTGACAGTTTTTCTAAATAAGCTTCATTTTCGTATAATTTATTTTGAGGCCTGCTACATTGCCATACATTTTTATCGCCTCCAACAAAGAAGATATGGATGTTCTAGGATTCTCTATTATAAATAGTAGGTCATCTGCGAAGGCCAGAAGTTTGAATTTTTCTCCCTTTTTTTAACCCTCTTATGTCATCATTTTTATGTATAAAGTCATTCAGTGATTCCAAGGCAAAAATAGACAATAGAGGTGATAGAGGACAGCCTTGTCTCGATCCTTTACAGATTTCTATATTATTAGTAGCATCTCCATTTAAAAGTACTTTAGCGTATTGTTTTTTATATATGGCTTTGATCATAGTTAGAAAATACTGACCACATTCCGCTTGGTCTAACTTCTGTAGTAAAAATTCCCATGACAGGTTATCAAAGGCTTTTTCCGCATCGAGAAACATCAAAACCATCTCTTTTTCAGGATGTACCTCATAATATTCTAAAATATCTATAATCGTATGCAAATTGTTCTTTATATGCCTTTCCTTTTACAGGGTTGTGCCTACTGCATAAATACAGCATACTTCTGTTTTTCTAAATAATCTTTAATCTGCTTTTTTGATAGTAAAGTTCTTGATAAAACTTTTCCACTATCTTCTTGATTTCTTTTGGGTCGCTTCTCTCTTCATTATTCTCATCTTTTAATTTACGAATAAAACGTTTTTCTCTAGCTTTCCTAATTTTATAGGCTAACCACCTATTAGGTTTATTTATGTTTTCAAAATAGTATTGTTTTGTATACTCAATTTTCTTTTGTATTTCTTGATTCAACAATAGGTTCATTTTGTGATGGAGGAGGTTTAGTTTTACTTTATAATCCCTATTTTTATTCTCTTTTTTCATTTTATTTTCCAATAACTTAATTTGATCCACTATTATCTCATACTTCTTCTTCTCTTGTTTCAATTTCCAAGCATTTTGACTAATAAACCACCCTCTCATATAGGCTTTGAAAGTATCCCAGACTACCTCTATCGCCGTTTCTGGTTGGATATTTCTTTTGAATTCTTCTTTTGTTTTTCACATTAACTCCTTATCCCTAAAGAGTCCTGTATTCAGAAACCACCTACTTTTTTCCATTCTTCTTTTAATGTTACTAATAAGGGGTTATGATCCGCAAATGTTCCTGGCAAAATATCACAGTCAAGTAATTCCGTAATCAGCTTTGAGGATATCCAAATCATATGAATCTGTGACCAAGCATTATGTCTTGGAGAATAATATGTGTAATCCCACTTCTTCAAATTTCTAGTTCTCCAAAAGTCAATCATACTATATTCTTCCACTAGTTGCATGAAACTTTTAGGTAATACTTTGCCTTTTTTATTTTTTTTCCTGTGGCTTTTTCTATCCATTGTCGGGTTTAGTACTGCATTATAATCCCCTATCATACAAATATTATCCACTTCCAACTCATTTAACATTCTATGGCCCCGGCCACATGGCCAGGAAAATGCGGGGGGGGGAGTTTGACTGTTTGCCCAGGGGCAAACTAACGTGTGACTGCGAGATCAGACGTCCGGTTGAGGTCCCATGGCCATGGGGGAGGTGGCGATCACACCACAGGCAAAGAAGCGGGGCGGGGAGGCAAACGGGGTTGTTGTTTTTTTGTTTTACTTTTTTAAACTGAAGTGTGTGCATGCTCCGTTGGGTGCTTGTGCGCATCCGTGGAGCCTTGGGGTGGGGGGGAATGACCTGTTTGCGAGGGGACATGGGCGGTTTCCGGAAACTAGTACCTCCGAGGTACTAGTTTTTTGCCACACATCTTTGGAGTGAAGCCTCGGTTGAGCCACGGGAGCTCTACGCTTCCCAGATGCAGCGGTGAGATCATGCCTGGAAAATCCACCTATCTTCCGTCTCTCGAGCGTGGCTACTGTTCTGTGTGACCACAGCCACAGTAGAGCTTTAAAGAAGCTTTCTTGACTTTGGTTGGGGGCATATATATTCACTACTAATATTTCTTTTCCATTTTTTATTATTAGTATAGCTACTATTCTACCATCCTCTGCTGTATAAATTAATTTCAGGTTTAAGTAGTCTTTCATATATATCACTACTCCTCTTTTTTTTCTGCTCATCTGAGGCTATAAATGCTGTGCCTAATTTTTTAC
>NW_015213271.1:0-4301 GCF_001447785.1 Gekko japonicus | reverse complement strand
CAATATCAGCCTACTTTTGCATAGCCAGATGTTCCTCTCTCCAGAAAGGCCTTCTTCCCAGAGGTCCAGCATGCTGTTCCCTTCTGTGTTGGGCGGGAAGGAGGAGGAAGCCAGAGCAGAGAGGAGGCCGGTAGTGCTTTACGAGTGCCGACCATCCTTCCTTCCCCAAGATGAGCCCCAGGAAAGACGGGAAGGGAAAGCCTCAGGCCTCTGATCCCCTCCTGGCTGTTGCTGGCTGTTTTTCCCCCTCATGGATCAGTGCTGGGAATAACTTCATTCTTCCTCTTCCAGGGCCCAGTGTCCTTTGAAGAGGTGGCCGTGTATTTCACCAAAAAGGAGTGGGTCTTGCTGAGCCCAGCTCAAAGAGTTTTCTACAAGGAAGTCATGCTGGAGAATTTTGGGAACGTGGCCTCTCTGGGTAAGGCTCCCTATCTCCTTGTCTGTCTCCTCCGTGCTGTGAGGTGTGACTATGACTCTCTGTTCACAGTAAGGAAGTCACTGTTGAGGAGAGACGTAGTTAGGCTCTTCTGATAAGCTCTGCCACCCTGTCTACAGTTCTGTCCAGGGTTCTCCTTACGTAGAGGGGAGCCCCTGCCTCACACTTCTTCAGTCAGAGGAGAGGGCATCAGAAGAGGTGCCAAGATATACCTTGTAGCTGGGTGACCTGAAGAGGGCCAGGGGACATCTACTTATTTATCAATGTTGTTTTTTAGTCCACCTTTTTCACAGGGACACAGTATGAGTCAATACAATCAACGAGATAGGACATTCGGTTTAAAAATGTCATAAGTTTAGTATTGCAGAAGTCTTGAACCAGGCAAAATTCTAAAAGTTAGAACCGATAGCATAAATAATGCAAAAATTACATATTAAGATCTTGCTTAGAGTAAGTGATGCTTTCTGTTCTTGGTGCTTGGGGGGGGGGCAACAGTGGGAGGGCTTCTGGAATTCTGGCCCTCCTTCTAATGGGACCTCCTGATGACACCTGGGCTTTGGCCAGTGTGTGACACAGAGTGTTGGACTGGATGGACCATTGGCCTGATCCAACATGGCTTCTCTTATGTTCTCAAATTCTTAATCTTTGCAGCAGGCATGCAAGTCACCATTAGGTCAAAATGCCTGTCAGAGACGCTACTCTCTGTGTTCCTAACGATCTAATCGCCCACTACCAGAAGCCAACTCTCCCCTCCCACCCTATTCCGCAGTCAAACACCCCTCTCAGTTGCTGTGGCATAACCAGCGGTCATTTTGGGGGGATCACGGGGGATCACAGTTCCCCCGGGTGAGGTACGGGGGGCGGGGCACATGACGAAGCTCCGGCCCCTGCTTCCGGCCACCCCGCTTCCGGCCCTCATTCAGCCAGGAGGAGGCAGGAGAAGAGGGAGGGTAAGTTGCTTCCTCCCTGCCTCTCCCCACCCTTGCCTGCCTGGGGCCAGGGAGGGCCTTCGCGGGGCTTCCTTGCACTCCCACCGGCCTTGCACATCCACCGCCGGGCCCCTCATGGGGCTCGGCAGTGGAGCTGCAAGGCCGGCGGTGGCGGCCGAGACCATTGGGGGCGGTGTGTGTGGCCTTATGACACACTTCCGGTGATGTCAGGGGGTGTGGCATATGCTAATGAGTTATGCTAATGAGATCCCCTAGCTCTTTTTCTACGAAACAACCCCTGGGCGTAACAGTCCAGCTATGACCTGCAGCTATGACCTCCATGCCCTCCAAAGTTTTCCTAATACCTGGAGGGGGTTTCCTCTTTCTTTCTGTTCAGCTGCCACCACCCACTGGACTTTGTAGGAATTTCCCACTGGGAGGGCCAGCAGTACCCCCAGCTTCACTTCCTAGTTCCAAGGCCTTGTGTCTGTGTCTCCCACTCTCCAGCCATCTGGTTATCATGGGGAAGGGTTATTGCCTTGCGTAGCTTTGGGGGAGTAGATACTTTTCAACTCACTGCCCTCCTTCCTCCTGGCACTTCTTATAAAACAGCGTGTCCAAGAGAGTGGAGGTCTGTGTGGAACAAAGAACCACCACCAGTATGAAAAGTTATAAAGTATTTATTAAAAAGGAAATGTTCACAAGCATACTTTCAGTACAGCACCACATTGAGCAAGGGATTCAAAAGAAAAGGGTAAAATGCAGTTCCTCTATACATGCCCTAGTCGATGTGAGACAGAATTCAAGTTCCTTAGCCTAGAGAGTCACAAAATGTTCTATAGAGTTCCCATTATCTCAAAGCGTCTTTCAGGCGTGCAGGCCAGCACATGGCAATGGCTGCCTCCCAGAGACATCAGTTAAGTGTTTTGTCTGTGTGAAGAAATGCAATTTTTTTGTGTCTTTTAAGGTTTGAAATAAGCAAAACCTTCACTCTGGGTTTTAAAAGTTTTTTCCCCTCTCTGGGAAGAGAACAGGTGGGGGGAGGAGTCAGTTCAGTCACTTTCCAGACGTGCCTCAGCCTACCTTCATACCAATGCTAATATATCTTCCAGGAGAGATAAAGGGTGGGTTAAGCTCTCCTCCTTCTTCAAGCAGGGAACAGAGATTTGGAGGAATTAAATAGTAGTGAGACTTCAGCAAGGACATTTCTGGAAATTTCAGGAAAATACTTTCTGATCTGGCCTGACTGGGTCTGTGGGAGGGAAGCAGACAGTTGGCAAGTGTCTATTCCTCCAGGGACTCATAAGGCAGTAAACTGTCCCCGTGGTCAGGTGGTGGTGGTGGGCTAGTGGACAGAGATAGAAGCCTCTCCAGGGGTTGGAAAAATCTTGGGGAGCAGGGTGGAACAGGGCAGAGCAGGCCCAAGTTTTATCCTTTCTCCCACTGACCAGATCAGGCCAGGTCGAAGAAGCTGTTCCTGTAGTTTACAAGAGTTTCTTCCTGAAGTCTTTCTAGTACTGAATTCCTCGGAATCTCTGTTCCCTTCCTGAGATCACCTGTCTGGCTGGAGGTGGGGGATTGGAGCATCCCATTGGCTCTTGCTAGAACTATGAGCATTTTCTTAATCGGCGGCTTAAGTGAGGCTGGAAAGCAATTGAATTGACTTGTTCCCCTCCTGCCTGTTCTCTGCAAAGAGAGAAAAACTTTTTTAAAACTCCTGGTGAAGGTTTTGTTCAGTTCAAACCTCCAAAGGGAAAATAAGCAGCTTCTTACAGTTGCCTGTCGTGTCTGGAGGGATAGAGTCCAGCTATCTTGGAATTGCTGAGTGGATGTGCACAGAGAAGAATTATAATCTTGTCATCTTTTTTCCTAATAAAAGGGCCCGTGCCTGCCAAACCTGACCTCATATCATGGCTGGAAAGAGAAGATGAAATCGATGGTGAGAAGTGACTTTAACTACCTACACATTGATTGTGTCAATATGTGTT
Source organism: Gekko japonicus (assembly GCF_001447785.1). Classification (NCBI taxonomy): domain Eukaryota; kingdom Metazoa; phylum Chordata; class Lepidosauria; order Squamata; family Gekkonidae; genus Gekko; species Gekko japonicus. The sequence goes on along the minus strand of NW_015213271.1, from coordinate 948 downwards.
CAAGTCAGGAGAAGGAGACTGGGTTTCTAGATACGCTCAATGACTGTGCCATAGAGCAGATGTTCACAGAACTTACCAGGGGGGAGGCAATCCTGGACTTGGTCCTAAGTACTGCTCAAGACCTGGTGAGAGTTATAAACATGATAGCATGGGTTGGTCACAGTGACCATAAAAGTATTAGTTTAGCATTTATGTAAATAGGGAGTTGCCCAGAAAGACCAACATGACCCCATTTAACTTTAGAAGGAGTAACTTCTCTCAAACGAGGGGTCTTGTGAAGAAGAGACTGAAAGAAAATGTTAGGAGGGTCAAATCCCTTTGGGAAGAGTTGTGGGATTCTGGGACCCCCCCACCCCCCAGTTCCCCTGAGTTCTTTAATTGGTTGTGTGTAGACTGGGAAGAGACTGCATCTAGTACAGAGAGAGACAATGTTTCTTAAACAAACCTCAATTTATGCCATTATACACTCTTAAGACAAAGGTCCCTGCCACACGGCAGAAAAAAACACGGGCAAACTGCGGCTATTCAGAGCCACACCAAAAGAAACACACGGCGGCGGGATCACATAGATCCCCTGAGCCGCCGCGCCGTTGCTCCCCGGCACGATCAGATGCCGGGGAGGAAGCCACCAACCGGAGATCGAGACAGCCAGCTGCGCATGTGTGCGCATGCACAGTTCAGCCAGGAGCCTTGGATGCGCCGGCAGAAGGACGCGCCGGCGATCCCACAGCCGCGCTTGATGCGGCCTTTCTGGTAAGTCCACCTCTGTAGGTGGTTTCTTTTAACTACGGATTTTCGGCCTGAAGGGCCAGATTGGGGATGGGTGCGCACTTCCCAGATGTTGCGGTGGGATCACACCCGTTTGCTGCACCCCCTATCCGTCCCTCTTCCGGCCCTAAACCTCCCGTGTGACCGTGGCCAGAAAACACTTTGTAGCATTTCAGTATT
>NW_015213270.1:0-4181 GCF_001447785.1 Gekko japonicus | reverse complement strand
ATGGACTTATTGTTAGATCTTTGGAAAACGTTTATAGAAACTAGATCTGCCACCACTGGTATATTTTTCTTTCATATTTATATGGGTTTTTTTTTCATTTAGCTGTCAGATTCTGAGGTTTTTCATCCCTTCTTGCTCTTTTTTGTTGAAAGAAAGAAAAATAAATCCCCCCCTCCACAAAAAAGAGAGTTGACAGAAATAGGGAATCAGGTTTTCCTGTCATTCTATTGTCTCAAATATGAGTGCAAATAAATATAAGATTTTTTTCTGGGGGTGTCTTGGCTGGGGAGAAAAGGCAGGCTCCAAAGTTCTGCACCTGTTAGGTTCCATATCCAGGTCTGTTGCAAAAAGAGCACAAGCTTGAATTAATTATAGTTTTAGATGAATCTTCAAGGCAGCAGTTAATTAGTCATCTACAGAGAATGGCCTTTTTTGCATCGGCATTTTGCTCTGCATTCGTAGCACTTCGAGGATTTGTGCTCCACATAAGTCTCCAGTTTCACTCCACATTTGCCTTGCACTTTAATTTTTATTCCACATCTGTTTTTCATGATTCCATCCCCAGAGCAGCTTCATGACAGTATTGCTCTGCGTTTTCTGAGAGCTCGTTTGCAATGGTTTTTCTGTCTGAGCTGGTTTGAGCACGGACATGTAGATTCATTGCCCATTGTTCCTCCCCACTGTCCCCTTGGGTTTTTTTCCAAGCAGGAGAATGGGCTCATGTGCACTATTCTCTCCCCATTATCAGCATCATATTTCAGCCAGTCAACTTTTGCCAGGCAGGGCATAAGGTGGCTTCCTCTGTCTTTTTGCTTTCTTCTTTTCATTCTGCTGATACTCACTCCTCCTGCATCTTCTCTGGCAAACTAAACCAGCAACAACAAGAATGCTGTTGGTACCCAGGTTTCATTTTTTTCAAGTAACACTTCCCTACATGTGCAGCTGTTGGTGGGGGGATATGAGGGAGGAGAGAGACGTCTCCACCATGCCGTGCATTGAAGCTTCACGGAGGCAACTGGCCTTGGAAGGAAACAGGATGGTGGACCTTCAGGCTGGTCCAGAAAGGCAGCTCTTTGTTCTTGCGAAGGCAGTATATTAGAGGGATCATTACCTACAGTATTCACCCTTCTCTATTATTCATTACTACTACTACTGTTGTTGTTGCTACAGCTGCCTAGTTTTGCGAGGTTTTGTTTAATTCTCTCCAGATACAGTTGACCAAAATAGGTGATTCACTTGGGTTAAATCTTAACTCTTTTTTTATCTTTCAATTTCTATACCGCTCTGACCCCGAAGGGTCTCTGAGCAGTTTACAATTAGTTACACCTACCTATGGCCACATACAATTCTTGGGGGGTGACGTCCTACCGGCACCCAGGCAGCAGGGCTCTTCATTTCCCGGCTTCTACATGGTGAACTCTTCTGGCGGCGTCTCGGCTTAGGTCTTCCTGTTTCTGCAGTGACTCCTTCTGGCGCGATTACTCCCCGTGCGCAGCTGCACAATGACAACAGGTCCAGCCCACGTCCATTCTGGCTCCACCGCGCCGTGTTACCACGTCACCTTGCCTTCGGACCAATCCGTGCCCAGATGCAGTCGCTGTTCAGCATCGGATGGTCGCCATGCTTTTCTCGCCGAATCCTGGGGTTCCCGCTCGCCGCCACCACACATCAACGCCTCGAAGGGAGAGGGGTGCCCCCTGCTACCTAGAGCAGGTACCCATTTATCTACTCGCCACTCGCTAGGCTTTCGAACCGCTGGGTAGGCAGTTTAACTTGGTGTTAAAAGTAATCATACTGAGATTCAGCTTCCTAAATTCATTACCATTATCTTGTAGTATGGTTTTTAAAATTTCTAAATTCAACATTGTTATTAATGTTGCAGGTGGGGGGCATGGCGACGCCATGAAAGATGGCAGTCGCATAATCTGTTAGCTCCGACCCTCATCTCTCCTCAGAATATAAAACCAACCACTAAACCAAAAAATATTTTTTTTTCTGGAATGGGAAAAAACTATGGAACAAACATAACATCTAGTAAAAATAATCAAAAGACTGTTAAAGACTTTTTTGCGGCAAAAAATACCCGTCCTGACAAGACTCCCTCAGGAAAAGAGACAAAAAGATGGCGGCAGAAAAAACATCAACAAATGGGCAAGTAGGGGGCACACAAAGTTCAGACTTGCCTAACATGCTGGCAAATATGGAAAGACGTTTAACTGAGAATTTCCAAACCTCAATACAAGCATTTATGCAGCCGGTAAGAGAGCAGCTAGCAGACATTCAAGCAGCTCTAAATAAAACCGCCAGTAATGCAGAAACGGCTCTTAATACGAGTCTCATACTTAAAACGGATGTTCGGGAAATGAAAGCAAGAGAAATAAATTACAGAGACCGCTTGCTTACAGTAGAAACGCAATTGAGACACCTTAATTTAAAAATTCGAGGGATCCCAGAGGGCGAGGAGGGAAATACTGATCTAATTTGTTTTATTTCTTCCTGGCTGGCATTCGTTATGCAGTTAGAAGAAGGGGTAGCGCCGGCCATTTTAACTGCCTATAGAATTGGTTCCTTCAACATGCCGAAACACCGAGGTCCGAGGGACATTTTAACAAAATTTGTTGATGATAGAACCGAACAGAAAATCTTAAAAGAAGCAGCGGAAAGGGGATTCTTAAAGTATAAAACTTGCCAAATACAAGTCTTTCCAGATTTGCCTCAGGAAGCCCTGAAAATCAGAAGAGCGCTGAAGCCGGTGACTTCCCGCCTACAGCAAGAGAATGTAAGATATCGGTGGTTGCCGACGGGAAGCTTACAAGTTAATTTTCAGGGGGCAAGTATGCAAGCTTTTGACGAGGACTCAGGTTATGCTTTACTAGAAGCCTTAAAGTTAACAGAACCGATGGATATAAGCAAACAATCTGCAAAACGTCAACGTTCTCCAGAATCTTCTGTGAAAAGCAATAAAATTTTCCCCCGAGAGTCTCTATACACTTCACATGTAGCCACAGCACTGCCTCCAGATCGTCATAATTTACTTCAAGCAAGTGGATCAAAGTAGAATAAAAATGTTCCGAAATTAATGTGTACACTAAGCACTAATATGTTCTGGTTTAATATAGTATATATAGTAATAGAAAAGTTGGTGTTAAAATGATTTAAACAGGAGGGAGGGGGGAGGGCTAGCAGAGGTTGAGGGCTCCGTTTTTTTTAAAGAGACCGCTGCCGGTTCCCTGGTTCTGGGGAAAGTGGTGTTTTTGGCACAGATGGTCCGTAGGACTAAATAAATATTAAACAGTTTTATTTCTATTTTTTTAATTTAATTTTACTTTTTTCCTTAACAAGAGTATAATTATAAAGAATAAGAGGGTCACTTACCACAAGCATTATATCTTCTACAGGAAGTTACACGGAAGCAACAGCACCGACTAGGCTAGTTTCACTTTTGCAAAGGTGAATTTCTCTTTAGTAACCAGTAGGGGGAGAAAGGTAGTAGGTTTGGGTTAGGAGTAGAAGGTTTGTCTAGAGATATATCGATCTTATTGTTGGGCAGAGTTGGGCATTTAGTTAAAGACAAGCCTCTGCCACAGAATATAAATAGAGTTGGAAAGAGTTTGTGGTATATAAGTTATACTATTAAAACCTTACATATTTTTGGTAATTCTGTTTTCTTATTCTCAGCTAAACTGAGTATACAAAATAAACCTTTAGCTCTGAGAGTCTCTTGGGTAGGAATAATATTATTGAACTTAGAATAAGAACATTATACTGGTTAGAACAAATAAGTAATAAAATCAAACTACAATATATATTACATTATACTGTCTGGAAGTAATCAATTTTATTGCTGGCTCTAAGCATAGAAGATTTATTATTGTATTGATTTACACATTGGTTTGAACTGTTGAATTTTTTAGCAAAAATTAATTACTTGCATCTCTGATCAGTTAAGTTGATTTTATTGTTGAAAGATTTATATGATTAAAGATTTATAAGTCATTGTAATTAACTGAATACATTTTTATAACTAAATTGATTCTATTTTATTACTAAGTAATTTATTTATATTAGTGGTGCAGGATATAAAACAAGCCATCTAGTCACTGTGAGTTAGTCTGTTAGGTGAAATTTTAACCATCATTGTATAGATCTGTGTAATAATTTTGGAATTTTTTTTTTAAAAA
>NW_015213269.1:0-4288 GCF_001447785.1 Gekko japonicus | reverse complement strand
GGTGATGAAGGTGGGATCCCAATGAGCGAATCAGACTCTTCATTCAGCACAGCACCGAGCATCGATTCGGAAGAAGCCCCCATACCCCGCATTGCTCCCAAGCAGCACCGCAACGCACCCCACTCTCCTGGACACTGCTCCCCACTTTGCTCAAGAGTCATGGCTCTCGTTCCGGGAACCCTCGTGGTCATCGACCCTGTGGTGTATCAAGTCCTGACAAGTCCAGACATGTCCAGACAAGTCCAGAGACAAACATCGAGCTTTGCTCCAAGAGACAATGGACTATGTGGATCCTAGCCCGCTCCAATCAGGGGGCTAGGTTCCTGGCTGAGAGCCAATGGGACTCTCGGCCACTGTAAATAACCTATAGGGAAGTGGGGGTTTGTTTTGGGTGGCGGTTTCTTGGGGAATATGAGCCGGCCTGCAAGCCGGCCAGAGTCGTCTTGTTCCTGATCGAATAAAGTACGCTTGCTGAAATCACTCTCCGTCTGCGTACTTTTCAGACCCCACTCACTCCGAGCTTGGATTCATGGGTAGACCAGCTAACATGTTTCCTCTCCTACAATGAGGTAACAGATTCAGGCAAGAAGCAGGACCTGCTCCTTAGCACATGTGGTGTGGCCACCATTCGCCTCGCAAAGAGCCTCCTGGCGCTCAAGAAGTTTGTGGAGAACACCTATGAAGACATCATCATGACCCTCACCAAATACTATGCGCCAAAACCCACCATGCTGGCCAACCGAATGGACTTCTGGCCTACAGAAGCCCAGCGAGACACCGTCTGCCTTCATGGCTGAGCTCCGCCAGCTAGCAGTGGACTGTGAGTTCGAGAAGCTCGAGGATAACCTGCTGACCCAGTTTGTTTGGTGCATCCGAGATGCCCAGCTCCGCTGCAAGATGGTCGGTACAACAGGTCTCAAGCTGAACGCTGCCCTGCAAATGGCCACCGCATACGAGGACTCGCACCGTGACTGTCCGCCATCTTCAGCTCACCACGTGTCCCCAATGACGGATGATTCGGACTAAGGAGAGGTCCTGCACATAAGACAACCCAAGCATCGGAAGCAGCAGCTGCCACCAACACTGCCAGCACCCAGAGACGCTGGGAGTTCCACAGCCTGTGCCAGCTGCATGGAGGGCCACAAATGCAAGGCATGCAGGTTCCGTGATGCTGTCTGCTGGACCTTTGGGAAGCAGGGCCACATCGCCAGGGCCTGCCATTTCTGTGGAACCCAGAATGCATCCTCGACGCACCAGGAGGACCTCGACTTCCATTCCCTGACCATCAACCACCACCCGGTAATGAATTTGCCCCCTGAAGCCCTCATAAGATGCATATGACTGTGTAAATCGAGGGCTCCCCCTGCCACATGGAATTGGACATGGGCTCTTCCTTTTCCATCATGTCGGCAGAGACTCTACAGAAACTCTGCCCGGGGGGCCCCTCCTGAAACAGCCACGGGGTTTGTCTCTGAGGGACTTTCAGAAAAACGTGGTGGCCATCAAGGGCTGGGGCAAATTCTGGGTGCAGTTCCAGGACTTTGATGGACTTTTGGAGTTGCTGGTGGTGGGCCCTTGGGTTTTACTGCTACGGGAGTCAGTTCTGTGCAGCCACATGCATTTGACGTGGTCTGCTGGGACTTTCTGGGGGGTTTCAACGGCACGCTTGGCTGTTACTCCGGACCCCCCATTTCCCTGGACCTTGACTTTGCAATACGGTCGATCAGAATTAAAGCCAGGCAGGCCCTGATAGCTCTACAGCTCAAAATAGAAACCAAACTGGACTGCCTGGTGGAGCAGGGGGTGCTAGAACCGGTGCCACACGCCCGTTGGGAAACCCCCATTATCACCCCACTTAAAACAAATGGGGACATCCGCATTTGTGCGGACTATAAGTGTACCATCAATAAGGCACTGCAAGACCACGCGCACCTGGTACCGCTGGTCAGCCAAGTCTTGGCTACCCTGGTGAGGGCAAGGGTTTTTGGCAAGTCGGATTTGGCTCAAGCCTACCAGCAACTGCTGGTCGATGATGCCTCGGCCGAGGCTCAAACTATTGTTATGCACAGGGGGGCTTTCAGGGTCTAGCGCCTGCAATTTGGGGTGAGCGTGGCACTGGGTATTTTCCAGAACTTGATGGATTGTCTCCTCAAAGGGATACCAGGTGTCCAGCCATTTTTCGACGACGTTTTGATCACAGCTCCGGACTCTGAGACCTTTGCGGCGTGGCTCCGGGCCGTGCTGGAGCACTTCGTCAATGCTGGGCTAAAAGTGAAGCGGGAGAAGTGTGTCTTGGGGTGCCCCAGGTGGAGTTCTTTGGGTTTGCTGTTGACGCACAGGGGATCCACCTCACGCTGGACAAAATTCATGCCATCAATCAGGCCCCCACGCCTTCCTCTAAGGCAGAGCTCCAGGCTTTCCTGGGGCTTTTGAATTTCTACTATTCCTTCCTTCCCCACAAGGCTGCCATCGCGGAGCCGCTGCACCAGCTCTTGGACAAGCAGGACCCTTGGGTCTGGGGTCTGGTGCACGACGATGTCTTCTGGGTGGTCAAAGACTTGTTGGTATCTAACGCTGTACTCACCCATTTCGACGAGTCCCTGCCTGTGGTATTGGCCTGTGATGCATCTCCATATGGGGTGGGGGCGGTCCTGGGTCACCAGTTGGCCAATGGCCATGAGGTTCCAGTAGCCTACTATTTTCACACCCTGTCGACCGTGGAGCATAACTACGTTCAGATAGACAAGGAGGCCCTCACGATCATTGTTGGCATGAAAAAAATTCACAATTTCCTCTATGGCTGGCTGTTCACGATTGCCACCGACCACAGGTCTTTGCTGGGTTTGCTCACCCCAGACTGCCAAACCCTTCAGATTTTGTCCCCCTGAGTACTCCACTGGTCTATCTTTCTTGTGTGGTACCAGTATGCACTAGTCCACTGCCCTGGTAAGGCGATGGGCCTTGAGTGATGCCTTGAGCCGCCTGTCGCTGCCGTCCTCTGACCCCGACCCCACACCCACACATCATGTCACTCTCTTGGAGGCCCTGCCCGATCACTGGTTCAGGTGGGGGAGATTGCCCGCCACTCCACCCAGGATCACATTCTCTCCCAGGTCCTCGACTGGGTGGGGAGGGGGTGGCCAGCGGGTCAGCTGGGTTCTGAGTTCATGGCATTTGCCGGCTGCCAGGATGAGCTGTCATCCCACAAAGGTTGTTTATTGTGGGGAAGTTGAGTGGTAATTCCACAACTGCTGCAGGGCCATGTACTAACCGCTTTGCATGAGCACCATCCTGGAATAGTAAGGATGAAAGCCCTGGCCCAGAGCTATGTATGGTGGCTGGGGCTTGATGCCCAGATAGAAGATACAGTGAAGCGGTGTCAGAAGTGTCAGGAGTCACAGCCGGAGCCCCCGATAGCACCTGTGCGACCCTGGGAGTCATCCCAAAAGCCGTGGGCGCATCTCCACCTGGACTTCGCCAGACCAGCTCCAGCGCCAGGTCCTGCCCCTGGCCCCAGACAGCCTGGACAAGGCTGCCATCTATCCTGGGGAACTGACCTCCACGGACCCTCCACTTCTGGCACCTAGCCTGATTCCCAGGGGGGAAGTCGGCGGCAACCCAGAACCGACAAGCTGCCCAGATCCCAGCAGCTCGGCTGCCCTGACGAAAATACCCCCCATGACAACACCAGCCCCAGAGCCCGCAGGACCAGCACCAGGGAGTCCCGCTCTGACTCCAGCCATCCGCGGCTCAACACGGGAGCACAAGAAGCTGGCATGCCTCAAGGACTATGTGTGTTCAGGCCAATTGGGCCAAGGGGGTGGGGTGTTGTGTATTCAGGGAACCCCGCGCACATGGCCGGGCAAACATGTGGTTGGGCGAAGGACCCGAGCTTCGCTGCCAGAAACAATAGCCCAAATAATGGATCCTAGAGTGCACCTATAGGAAAGCTAGGATCCTAGGAGGGACCTATGGGTCTAGGGGTGCACTGTAAATATCCAGTCATGGGTGTGTGTGTGGGTGTGGTGTGAGCCAGCAAAAGCATCTCAAGTCTTGATCTTATAATAAAGTATGAGCTGAAATCACTCTGCTATGCATCAGCCTCAGTACTTTATAGAGTAACTTTGTTTATTAGCTAGTGTTGTCTCTGTGCGCGCACACACAACGAGACAATATGGTGTATCAGTTGAGTGTCACAGTAATGGGAGACACAGGTTTGAATCCCCATTCTACTATGGAAGCTTTCTGATTAACCTTGTGCCAGTCACACGATCTCAGCCTAACCTAC
>NW_015213268.1:0-4432 GCF_001447785.1 Gekko japonicus | reverse complement strand
GCTTTCATATATTTAATAGTTTTCCAAATCTTTGACCATTGTTCCCATTCTATAGTCTCTCCTATTTCATCCATGTAAGCATAACTGTTTTAATTGTTTCATCATGCTCATAATCATCCAACAAAAACATGTATAGCTTCTGAATTAATTTATCGTTCGAGGACAACCATATTTTATCCAATTCATTATTTTGATCCTCAAATCCCCTTAACATATCTTTTTTATATCTGTCTCTTAGCATTATCTGCTCCCACCATGATAAGCCATTTTCTTGTTGTAATTTTTCTTCTGTTTTTAATGTATTATTTCTACTTAACAAGATTTACTAACTCTCTTTCTTACTCATTGTTATTAATGACGGGTTAATGAAAGCTTCAAGGGGGGCAATTCATCTTGGAGTCTTTCTATAAAATATTTTTTTACGTTGCTCCATATGATATTCAATGCCCCTCTTAATGCATGTCTTCCTAAATTGGAGTGGATTTTATCTTTTTCATACCATATATAAGCGTGCCACCCCATATATAAATTGTGTCCTTCTAGTGTTAGGATTCTCATATTTTCCAAGGTTATCCATTCTTTTATCCAAACTAGGGCGGCCGCTTGATAGTATATATACCAATTAGAAACACTCATTCCCCCTCTTTCCTTTCTATCTTGCATCACTTTCCATTTTATTCTAGGTCTCTTATACTGCCATATGAATTGTCTCGTAATTTTATTCAATTCTTCAAAAAAGTTTTGTTTTCTTAAGACAGGTATACTTTGGGCTAGGAATTGGTAGTACATTCATCTTTATCAGAGCTATTCTACCCATCAATGATAGAGGAATATCCTTCCATTTTAACAAATCAGTGGAAATTTCTTTCAACAATGTATAGTAGCTATCCTCTATTAATGAATTACACTTATTAGACATGTTGATTCCCAGATAGTTCACTTTTTTAACCACTTCCATATTAGTTATTTCTTGTATTGTTTCTAGAGTCCTCGGTAAACAGTTTTTAGTTAATATTTTAGATTTTTTATAATTAATCTTAAATCCTGCTACTTGTCCATAGGAAAAGCAGCAGAAAAGGACATAGATTGGTAGGAGTATTACCAAAAAAATTTATACAAATAGTGGAAGAGTACAATTTAATGGATGCATGGAGAATTAGAAAACCGGGGGGGAAAGACTTTACATATCACTCGATGAGACACAATTCTTGGTCTCGAATTGATATGATTTGGATATCGACAAACATGATGAGGGAAGTGTTGGAAAGTGAAATCCTCCCAAGTACTTTTGCGAACCACAATCCTATTTCCCTTACATTAAGGGAAGAGGGTAAGAAGAGTAGATATTCAATAAATATTAGGTTGCTTAGAGATCCAAAATTTATTCAGAAATGTAAAGATGGAATTATAGAATTTTTCCAAAGAAATATGAACCCAGAAACACCAATGGAAACAATATGGGATGCATTCAAAGCATATATGAGAGGATGTTTTACTAGTCAGAATGCATGGAAAATTAAACAAAAGAAAAAGAAATATGACCAATTAGTTAACCAAATAAAACAGCAAGAAAATGTTATGAAGACCGCAAGAGATACAAGGACAGTTAAAGTAAAACTAAACCTGTTACATCATAAAATGAGTGTATTACTGAACTATGAGATAGAGAAAAAAATAGTTTACCAAACAGTATTATTTTGAAAATATAAATAAACCTAATAGATGGTTAGCGTATAAGGTGAGAAAAGAAAGAGAAAAGTGTGTGATAATTACATTAAAAATGAAAAAAAGGAAGATAAGTTCAATCTGCAAGATCTTAAGACTATAGTGGAAAACTTTTATACAAGCTTATATCAACGAGACCTACAAGAAGAGGGTGTAATTATAGAGTACTTGAAACAAAATGTGAATAAATTTAATGAACAACATAGGAAAATTTTGAATGATCCAATATGTTCCCCCGTGAGCACTTCGGTCCGGGACCCAACATCTCCTGGCATTGAAAATGCCATCTGTGAAATTTCATGTTGAACACCTAGAGCACTTTAGTCAATAACTCGAATGTTTTGTACTGTTAGGATTTTAAATGGTTTTAATTATGTTTTATATTGGCGTTTGCCCCTATGTAAGCCACCCTGAGCCCGCATTGCAGGGAGGGCGGGGTATAAATTGAATAAAATAAAATAAATAAATAAAATAACAATGTGTGAGGTCTCAGAAGCAATTAAAAGACAGAAAAAGAGGAAAACACCAGGACCAGATGGGATCCCGGCGGAATTCTATCAAATTTTTGAGGAACACATTTTCTATCCCATTCAAGGAATTATGCCAGAGAACAGGACAATTGGAAAAATTCCTGAATCGTGGAATCAGGCATTAATTACACTAATTCATAAACCAGGTTCCGATCCAAGTGATATCAAAAATTATAGACCCATATCGTTGCTTAATGCGGACTATAAAATATTTGCAGGAATATTGGCAAATAGACTAAAAAAAGTATTATCCCAAATTATTCATCAAGATCAAGCTGGCTTTCTGCCCAAGAGACAAATGAAAAACAATTTGAGAACAATTATGAATGTATTAGAGTATTATGAAGAACATCCGGATAAAGAGTCTATATTGATGTCTCTTGACGCGGAAAAAGCCTTTGATAATTTATCATGGGAATTTTTACTGCAGAAATTAGACAAGGCAAACTGTGTGCAATATTTCTATACAATGGTTAAAGCGGTATATAATAAGCAATATGCAAAAATAATAGTAAATGGAGATCTGACCAACATGATAGAAATTCAGAAGGGCTCCAGACAAGGCTGCCCGATGTCGCCATTGTTGTTTATTTTCGCATTAGAATCTTTAAATGAAGCTATAAGGGAAAATATACAAATAGAAGGTTTAAAAATAAGAGGGGAAGAATATAAGCTGCAGGCCTTCGCAGATGATTTGGTGTTCATCTTAGAAAATCCAGAAAAATCAGTTACGCATTTGATGGAAATGATTAAAAATTATGAGGACTTTGTATTTATATTGTTTTATTTGTGTGGTTAAATATTTGTGTAATTTTAATGTATTTATGTTTTTATGGAAGCCGCCCTGAGCCTGCTTTGCGGGGAGGGCGGGGTATAAATTTGATAATAAGACAGTGAAAGAACATAAAACAATAAATTCTATGCTTATCCAGCTTATCTAATACAGTAAAGCAAGGTTCCAAGTTACCCAGTCTTGGTTCATCTCAGGCAGTTAGTTTCAGCAATCAAAGCAGCTCTCTCTTGCAGAGACACCAAGGGCCTTGGCTTACATGAGCAAGCCGTTCAAGATGGATGCCATGAGCACAAACTAAGCTGAGTGACCACTGACATGCTTCATGCCAAGTAGTTACTGATCCCCTGAATGGAAAATGCTAACTACTTTATGGAGTGGGTCTCTGATTGACCCCAAGCCTGTCAGGCCAATCAGAAACCTGAGAGGTGATGTAACTTTCTGTGCATTGCTAACCAAGTGATGTATAGGATGGTGGATCAGAGAAGAAACAAAACTGTACTGCAGATAAGCCTCGCCTCTTTCCCACAGGTGCAAGACCCATAGCACAATTGCTTGGAATGTGCTAATTGCTTAGGGCCAGGGTAGAATGGTACTCCTTTTCACTACAGTTGCAAGCTATCTGGTTTACAAGGTCACATTGACTGTGGACTCTGGGAATGTTTGTGTAGGCCTCTTTCAGCCTCAACCAAAGATTTTATTACACAAAGCAAAAGCTGGGAACCATTTTTCTTTACACTGCTCCACCTAATCTTCTTGCACGCGCGTTTTGCGTGTGCGCAGCAATGACATCACCCAGAAGTGATGTGATTATGTTGGGCATGTTGGGGGCGTGGCCACAATCAACCATACTCAGAAGCAAAATAGATATTTACAGTCCTTCCCCCCACCCCCACCTCCTACCTTTTCTCTTCTGGAGAGGTTGAGATCTTCCATATTCCTGTTTGGTCAGTAGCAGTGAGGGTGTGTGTGAAGAGAAGACAAAAGAAGGAAAGGAGTGTTCTTAGGGTGCATCATTTATTTGATTAGATTTACTAGGCCACCCTACAAGGGCTCAGGGTGGCTTACAACAGAATAGCATACAATAAATAATTTAAATTAAAACCAACATTAAAACTACCCCAAAATAGATCAATAAATAAAACAGTATACAGTCCAAGATGGTGGAAACAAATTCAGTCCCCCAGTTTCCTAAGGGGGAAGGGGTTGCGAGGGATAGGAAGGGAAAATGAGAGTGCCAGATGTCATACTGTCCTGTCACTGTCCTCAACGGAATGCCTGGTGGAACATTGCTGCCTTACATGCCCTGCAGGAAAATAGTAATTCCTGCAGGGCATGGATGTTTTACGGCAGAGAGTTCCACCAGGCAGGGGCCTGGGCCAAAAAA
>NW_015213267.1:0-4976 GCF_001447785.1 Gekko japonicus | reverse complement strand
GTACTTTTAACCAATGATACTCGCCAATTAAAAAAAATGGCCAGGAGAATCCTAACAGGTAAAAAAGGCCTTTTCACTGGTTAAATTCAACTAGTGCTTCAACCACTAGTTTGGAGTATTTGCTTGCTAATGTTCAGTGATCAGTCATATTTCTAGAGCTAAACCAGATGCCTGAATGGCTCAGTGGCCACTCATGGCTAAAGGATGCTTAGTTATTTCATTTATAACTGGCCTTTCTCGCTGAGATTCAGGGAGGGTTACAGAATTCAAAGACAGACAAGTAATTAAAATGCAAAATTAGAAAATCATAATGTTCTTGAATGACCCTTCAGCCAGGGCGGAGCTGAGATCAATGTTTTGGAATGTGTGTGGCTGAGAGAAAAGAGTTTGGGGAGTTGCAATGCATATCTAGTGCAGTTTTGAGCTTTACAGCTAGCTAGGAAAAGAAACCCTGGGAACATCAAAAGTGAGATGCTGCTTCATAAACTTATGCTGTCCATCTGGGTTTCTTTCTGTTTGCTCGTTCTTGCTCCTTGCAAGTTCAACAAACAAATACTGCAAACATGCTACAGGACTCCAGTGATCTCTTATTCAAAGAGGGGAAAAAAAACTTGTAATGTTACCCCAGGAACTTCTCAACGCTCAGAGAAATAGAGGGTGCTTAACAATACTTAGACATGCAGGAAACAAAAGTATGAGAATCTGTATGAAACAGACTCAGTGGGGAAATTATCCCCAGATCTCTCCTTCTGGAACCCTTTTATTGTTGTAAAAGTTTAAGATTAACTCTAAGCATGATTTGGGAAGGATGTGTTTTTTCTAAAGATGCCTCAAACTCTTTCATAACATCCCCCCCCCAACCAATGATCTAATTGTAACAACAATAGATTTCATTAGGGACTATCGCAGGTAAATAGGAGACAGGTAGAAGGGATGGAATGGATATACATTTTAAAGCGTGGTGGAAGTGGACTGAACACAGTCAGGACCGGCCCCAGGTGCTTTTGCACACTAGGCAAGGATACCTTCTGGCGCCCCCCCCCCCCGTGCTATTTCTGATTTCCAGTCACACCCTATGCTGAGAGACAATGGAATTACCTACCCCCCTCCCTAGTAGAGGTTGACTGGTTTGAAGGAGGCAAGGTCTGGGCCTCAAATCATGCTGAGATGCAATAGACAGCCTCTTTTGTAGGTGGGTGCTATGAACCCATGGGACCCCTTAAATTAATTGCCTCTCAGTATGCTAGGAAATCTTGGCACACAGTTTGGAACTGATTGTGATAATCTGATCCAGGATGGTAATGCTCAGTTTTATTCCCAAGGAATGGATTGTGGGTTCAAGAAATCAAATTACGAAAGAAAGAAAGAAAGAAAGAAAGAAAGAAAGAAAGAAAGAAAGAAAGAAAGAAAGCAAGCCTGAGGGGGCAGAAAATTTTTCTATAACAGGCATTTTCATGCCACCTTCAGTTATTTTAAACAGTTTTGCCTGTCGTCAGATGTTTTTCCGTTCAGGTGGGTAGCCATATTGGCAGAACAAAAGTTTGAGTCCAGTGGCACCTTTAATACCAACACAGTTTTATTCAAGGTATTAGCTTTCGTGTGCTCGCACACTTCTCCAGATACTTATACCTTGAATAAAATTGTGTTGGTCTTAAAGGTGCCAGTGGACTCAGACTTTGTTTTTCAGTTCAGTTCGCTGCCCTCCTTTGATATTCTGTTTTTGTCCCCCACCCCCTAACACCCTAGAACCCAACACTTGTTTTCTTGTTTGGAGAGATCTCCCCCCCCCCCACTTTCCAAAGCCCGAAAGTTTACAGGGCCAAGTAGGAGCAACCACGTTAAGTTGGTTCTCCAGCAATCCTGTTGGGTCCAGTAAAACCCCTGAGGTTCTTAAGTGAGTCTGCAGGGGTCAGCCGAACTCTCCATGGGGGGGGGGGGGCAAAACGTCCTTCACAACCTCCACCTTCCCAACCAGCATCACTTCGGTCTTTCCAGGTTTTTGTTTCCATTTGTTCACTCCGAGGCATTTAACCACAGCAGCCAGGCAGTGATTCAGGTACTCTACAGCATCGCCAGGAAATGTGGATAAGGATATTTAGATAGCTGTGTGTTGTCTGCATATGGATGACAGCCAAGCCCCAAATTACAAATGCTTTGGCCTAAGGACTTTAGGAAGAAGAGCATGGTGGCGGTGGGAGGGAAGGACTGCACCCTTGGCGTCTTACCTCAGGAAGGATTACTCCAGGGCAAACTAATTTGTGCAGCAGCCAAATCGCTCGCTCACAACTTTAATGCCACTTGCTCACAAAGTAGAATTTTTGCTCTCAAAGGCTCCACAGCACTGGTCTCTAGTGGCCATTCAGTGAGGAAGGATCTTACTTGTGAGTAAACCTTCCCGGCATCCGGCTGCAAGGCTCTTTTGCTCACGTTGCAGATCTGGCTGAAGACCTCCTTGGTCTCTTTGGCCAGGCAATTGCAAAGCCTCCCTCCCCTCCGGAAAAGACCACCTCCTCTCAACCTATGCAGCCCACTCACTTTAACCCTTTCAGTGCTGCAGGCAAAGGAGGGGGGCATCTTCCTGTCCACTCCACCAGGCGCGGCACCCAGACCTGGACCCAGACCCGCCGGACTTTAGCCAGGCTGCCCTCAGTGATGCCCTCTAATGCAACGCAATAGGGCTGCTCGGGAGTACCTCTGCACAGGGGATCCCCGGCTGTTCAGCCGTCTGGGAGAATGGCAGGGTTGAGCAAGGAGGAGGAAGAAGAAGATAAAGGGGGGGCGGGACTGCGGCCCAGTGGAGGGAGGGAGGGCGGTCGGGAGGCGGGGCCAGCATGTTGGATCGGCTTCTTTCAGCTCCTGCGGCTGCTGCCTTTGCATTACCTGATGACTTTGGATTTCCACTCTTAACGCCTCCTGCAAGCTGTGCAGCTCTATCCTTTCAACTTGCCACTGGGCCAGCGGGGCACCTCTGAACATGTGCAGAGGATCATGGGCCACCCTCAGGGCAGTGGCGAAGGGACACAGGGACGGGATCGCGGCCCGGCGGAAGGAAGGAGGGCGGTCGGAGGGGCGGGTCCGGCAGGCTGCGGGTGGCACTGGCAGGAGGTGGGGGTGGGAATCGGGATGAAGACGGGGGAGAGAAAGAGGCAGCGGGGGCAGGGCAACGCAGGGCTTTTGGTGGGGGCAGGGCAACACAGGGTTTTTGGTGGGGGCAGGGGGCTTTTGGTGGGGGGCCGGCACAGTTCGGCACCTGTATCCAGGGCCCGCCCTAAGCGAAAGTCTAGTTTGCCTAGTGGGTGGACCGGCCCTGAACACAGTTGCTGCAGGATGTGGATAACACTTCCCCTGCACTTAGGGTGAAAGAGCATGTGACAAGTTGGGAAACAGGTGGCATCCACAAGAGACTTAAAACATCAGGTGCATTAGCAACTGTAGATATGGTCAAGGTTTCTCCTACATGTGCTAGCCTGCACTAGCCCACTGATTTCCAGACCCCAGTGCACAGATTTTCATTGCAGTGCAGGGGTTCGAGGAATGGGTGGCCCCACCTTCCTGTTTAGCCACCATCTGCACTATAAATGGCGCCTGCTCTCGGCAGTCCTTCTTCTGGCTGAATGGTGTGAGGTGGGATCTGCTGCCCTGAAGCCCAGCAGAAGCCACCTTCCTGTCACCACCGCTGCACCCAGCCCTCCTGGAGCAGCCAGTGAGTTGCTCCATCTATGGCCTTTGGCCGGCAATGCGGCCCCGCGCTCTTCCCTATGGGCCTCCTGCCACCAGCAGACCCCTCATTGGGAGGATAGAGATCTGGAAGGGTTGCCAACCCCACCCCCCGGTTCAGCGGGGGTTTCCTGATTTGGAGGGGCCCCTTCCTTCCAGCCAGCTGGTGGGTGGGGGGAAGCCCTGCCCCCAAGAGCAACTACCCGGAAATGCTCCCTCTAAGCTGTGGAGGCTTGTGAGCAAAAGTTCTACTTTGTGAGCTACTGGCGTTAAAGTTGTGAGCGAGCAATCTGGCTACTGCATAAATTAGTTTGCTCTGGAGCCATCCTTCCTGAGCTAAGACAAAAATGTGTGAGCCAGCGGCTAAAAAACTGTGAGCTAGCTCAATCTAACTCAGCTTAGAGGGAACACTGCCACCTGACCTCCTCCCCACCTCACCCCAGCAGTGTTTAAAGGAAGTCTTTAAATGCTGCCGAGGAGAGGCAGGTCACATGCTTGCACTCTGCGCTCTGAATTCAGGGTTCGGACTGCAGGCGTGCATGCCCCCCACCTCTCTCCAGCAGTGTTTAAAGCTGCTTGGAGTTCAGGCAAACAAACCCCGCTGCCCAGAAGCATCTGTTTAAATGCGGCATGGGGGGGAATCTCTCACCTGAATTCCAAGCGGCGTGGCTGCTTGGAGTTCAGGTGAGCAAACCCTGCTGCCCAGAAGCATTTAAAGGGATGCTTCTGGGCAGTGGGGGGGGCTCACATGCCTGAGCTCACATGCCCCCCCTACCCTCCTGCAAGTTTTAAAGGGTCCAACTGATCGGCGTGCCCTTTAAATCTCACAGGAGGGAAAGGAGAGGGAGTAGTCGCGGGTCGCCATTATTGGGGGCCTGGCTTGGGGTGGTGACATCTACAATGTGACATCATCATGTTGGGGATGTCCCCACCCCCTCCAGACTTTGAGGGACCTGGCAAAGTCCATCGCTATGGAGTTTGCAGGACCTGGGAACCCTAAGATCTAGGCTGGAGGGGGTAGTGGAGCTGGGATCTGACTACTGGTGGCCGGGTTCGTACCTTGTGGGGTGGTTTGGAGCCATGTCGCCCCACCCAGGCACAGGTCACACTCCAGAGCTGTCAGGACAGGAGCACATTGCTCCTGGCGGCACAGATGATCCTGGGCTTGGTTTCTCTTGCCCAGGCCACACATCTGCCTCCCCCCCTTCTTCTGGGAATGAAGTCTGGGGTTCCTCTATGGCAGGAAAGGAGGTCCTGGA
>NW_015213266.1:0-5367 GCF_001447785.1 Gekko japonicus | reverse complement strand
TCCTTATCTATCTGCGCGTAATTGCGCTCCACCGCTGATAAGGTCCTGGAATAGTATGCAACCGGGACCTTGCAGCTGTCCAGCAGCCTGTGGCCCAGGACCACCCCCACCCCATTAGGAGAAGCATCACAAGCCAGCACCACCGGGAGTGCCTCATTGAAATGTGCCAGGACTGCGTTGGAGACGCCCCCCTGTGGGTTGTGATGGTTTCGGTTTCGACCGTGGCAGCATCAACCGGCAGCTGCTGATACGCCTGGGCCAAGTCCAACTTGCCAAAAACACAAGCCCCCACCAAAGCTGCCAACATGTGGCTCACCACCGGCACCGGATACACGTGTGCCTGCAGAGCCTTGTTGAGCGTGCATTTGTAAGCTGCACAAATGCACACGTCCCCCCTTTGGCTTAAACGGGGTGACGATGGGGGTCTCTCATTGTGCGGACGCGACTGGTTCCAGAACCCCTTGTTCCACCAGGCGATCCAGCTCGACCTCAATCTTAGGTTTTATTGCTAGCGGCGGCAGCCTGGCCTTAATGCGACTGGGGCACACCCCCGGGTCCAGGTCCAGGGAGATAGGGGGCCTAGTGAAGCGTCCCAGGGTGCCATCGAAAATGCGGGGAAATTCTGTGCATTCGGCGCCAAAATCCCGGGACCAGAGTTGGTGGATCCCGTTCAGAGATAGTCCCAAGGCCTCGAACCAAGAGAGTCCCAGCAGGCTGGAGAGGGGCCTGTCCACCACCAGCAGGTCTAAGGGGCCGTTAAAGTCCTGGAACTGCGCCCGGAACTTGCCCCAGCCCAGTATAGCCATGGGGTTCTTATTGAAGTCCCGTAGCCAGAAACCCCACAGCTTCTGCAGGGGAGGGCCCCCCTGCGGACACAGCCTGCGGAGTGTATCCGCGGAGGTTATGGAATAAGTCGACCCTGTGTCGATCTCCATGCGGCAAGGGGCTCTCTTTATAATGCGTAAGAAGCGGCAGCCATCTTACGCGTTCTCCGTGGAAGCGAGCGGCGTAGATGGCGGAGCGGTGCGGAGCTGCTCTCGGGGTCACCGGTGCGATGCTTGGAGCTGGGAGCGGTGCGATGAGTGGTGCTTCTCAAAGACGCTCGGTGCCGGCAGCAGTGGCGATTTCGGTGCGGCGGCTCACGGCGATGCCCGGAACGTGGTCTCTGTTCAGAGGGAGATTAATCCAACCTTCGTCGCCAGTGAAAAGTACGCAAACGGAGAGTGATTTCAGCAAAGCGTACTTTATTCAATCAGGAACAAGACACCTTGGCCGGCTCGCAGGCCGTCTTATATTCCCCTGGAAATCGCCACCCAAAACACCTCCCCCCCACTTTCCAATAGGTTATTTACAGTGGCTGAGAGTTCCATAGACTCTTGGCCGTGTACCTATCTCCCTGATTGGTGTGGGCTAGGATCCGCATCGTCCATTGTCTCCTTGAGCGAAGCTCGATGTTTGCTCCTGACCGCGTGGAGCCCAAGCAGGCCACGCGGTCTGAGCTGGATAAATTACACATGGATTCTCTATTGGCATTATGGATCCTCTATTAGCAATTATGTACTCCATTATCCCCTATGGGCAAGCGACCTCTCCATTATTCCTTATGTGCAGTCATGGATTGTCTATTGACAGTTATGTACTGCACTATCCCCTCTGGGCAAGCCTACTTTCCATTATTCTCTATGGGCACTCATGTATCCCCTATAGGCAATCGCTGTCCTTAGTTTTAATACACCCCCCAGAAAAGCAATGCAGCTCATATAACAATCTGTGTGGCATAAGGTTATGTAACTCTACCCCATGACAAGAAATCTACATTTACAAGTCAGATCTCCTGTGTTCTGTGCTTTGGTAGTTCCAGTCCAGATAAGCATAGCCCCTTGGCAATTGCACTTTGGGTTCCACAAGGATCTGTTACATTTCATCTATGTGAAACCACTGCTTGAGATCATTCAACGATATGGGACGAAGTGCCATAATTATCCTGAATCACATCTGGTGGAAGTGGAACCTACATGTTTGGTAGCACTATATCATATACCTGACGAAGGGAGCTTTTACTCTGGAAAGCATATACCCCGGAATTCTTCTTTGTATTCCTGGTCTCTAAGGTGTTTCTGGAGTAGAATCTAGCTATGGCTCAAGTGGTTAAGACACTGAACTGCAGGCTGTGGAAGGTCAGTAGTTCAGCAGTTCGAGACCCGGGTGCCACATGATGGAGTGAGCTCCCATCTCTAGTTCCAGCTCCTGCCAACCTAGCAGTTCGAAAGCAAGAAATTGCAAGTAGATAAATAGGTACCACTTCAGTGGGAAGGTAACAGCGTTCCGTGCGCCTTGGTGTTTAGTCATGCCGGCCACATGACCACGGAAACGTCTTCGGACAGCGCTGGCTCTTCGGCTTTGAAACGGAGATGAGCACCGCAACCCTAGAGTCGGACTCGGCTGGCTTTCGAGCATGGAACCTTTACCTTTTCCTAACACAACCACTCTCTGTGAAACTATCTTAGTGAGGGAGGTAGAATGGCCATCGTTTTTCAGCGGCTTCAGTGGGATGTACTAAAAGGAAGGACAGGATTGCCCATTGGAAACAATGGGAGATGCTGGAAGGCCCATTGGAAATCATGGGAGCCTGGAATGCCAATTGACTTGCATGGGCTCCATTGGAAAACATTAGGCTACAAGTAGAGTTGCAATAAAAATGCGGAATGGATTTTCTATTAGGGTCTCTGGGCCCAAATACACTACACTGAGGATGGAATGAGAGACCACGTAGTGGAATGACGGCCCCAGGGTGGAGCAGGAGTGTTCAGGCACTGGGATGACAGGCCACGTAGTGGAATGACGGGGCTCTCATTCCACTCCATAGCCTGTCATCCCAGTCCCAGAAAACTCCTGGTACACCCAGGGGCCGTCATTCCACTACATGGCCAGTCATCCCAGTTCCAGAACACTCCTGGTACACCCTGGGGCCGTCATTCCACTGTTGGCCCTGTCATCCTGGTGCCTGAACACTCCCGGTACACCCTGGGGCCGTCATTCCGCTACGTGGGCAGTCATCCCAGTTCCAGAACACTCCTGGTACACCCCGGGGTCGTCATTCCACTGTTGGCCCTGTCATCCTGGTGCCTGAACACTCCCGGTACACCCTGGGGCCGTCATTCCGCTACGTGCCCTGTCATCCCAGTTCCAGAACACTCCTGTTGCACCCTGGGGCTGTCATTCCACTCCGTGGCCTGTCATCCCAGTCCCTGATCACTCCTGGTATACCCTGGGGCCATCATTCCACTCTTGGCCCTGTCATCCCAGTTCCAGAACACTCCTGCTGCACCCTGGGGCTGTAATTCCACTCTGTGGCCTGTCATTCCAGTTCCAGACCACTCCTGGTACACCCTGGGGCCGTCATTCCACTCCTTGGCCTGTCATCCTAGTTCCTGAACACTCCTGCTGCACCCTGGGGCAGTCATTCCACTCCGTGGCCTCACATTCCAGAACACTCCTGCTGCAACCTGGGGTTTTCATTCCACTCTGTGGCCTGTCATCCTAATTCCTGAACACTCCTGCTCCACCCTGGGGCTGTCATTCCACTCCGTGGCCTGTCATCCCAGTCCCAGAACACTCCTGCTCCACCCTGGGGCCGTCATTCCACTCCGTGGCCTGTCAACCCAGTCCCAGAACACTCCTGGTACACCCTGGGGCTGTCATTCCACTTCGTGGCCTGTCAACCCAGTGCCTGAACACTGCTGCTCCACCCTGGGGCTCTCATTCCACTCCGTAGCCTGTCATCCCAGTTCCAGAACAGTCCTGGTACACCCTGGGGCCGCTATTCCACTGTTGGCCCTCTCATCCCAGTTCCAGAACACTTCTGCTGCACCCTGGGCCTGTCATTCCACTCTGTGGCCTGTCATTGTAATTCCTGAACACTCCTGTTCCACCCTGGGGCCATCATTCCACTCTCTGGCCTGTCATCCCAGTTCCAGAACAGTCCTGGTACACCCTGGGGCCGCTATTCCACTGTTGGCCCTCTCATCCCAGTTCCAGAACACTTCTGCTGCACCCTGGGCCTGTCATTCCACTCTGTGGCCTGTCATTGTAATTCCTGAACACTCCTGTTCCACCCTGGGGCCATCATTCCACTCCCTGGCCTGTTATCCCAGTTCCAGAACACTCCTTGCTCCACCCTGTGGCTGTCATTCCACTCCGTGGCCTGTCAACCCAGTGCCTGAACACTGCTGCTCCACCCTGGGGCTGTCATTCCACTACTTGGTCTCTCATTCCATCCCCAGAGTAGTGTATTTGGGCCCAGAGACCCTAATGGAAAATATTTTTATTGCAACTGTACTTGTACCCTAATGTTTTCTAATGGAGCCCATGCAAGTCAATTGACATTCCTGGCTCCCATGATTTCCAATGGGCCTTCCAGCGTCTCCCATTGTTTCCAATGGGCAATCCTGTCCTTCCTTTTAGTAGATACCTTTTCAGCTCCGTCGGATTGAGAGCATATTTGAGGTTTACCCTGTGGCTGGAAGGGAGTTGTTGAATTATACGGCCCACCCCAGAGAGGTAATGGCAATCAATAGGCTTAGAGGGGAATAACTCTGCACAGTCCTGCAGTAACAAAGCAACTTCCATGTTCTTAAATATGCACCTTTTCCTTCATGCAGTTTCCTCTCTTATCCCCGGTGAGCTCCCCATTTTCCATTTCCAACAGCAAGCAAAGCTACCAACCCCAGCCAAAGTTTTCCTCTCAACCAAATCAGCTGCGTTATCCTAAGCAAAGCGAAATCCCACCCTCTTGCCTGCTTCTGATTCGCCGCCCACAATCAAGCGGGCGAAAGGGAAACGGGTCTCTCGAGGCGGTTCTTTCGAGGGCCAAAGTCCTTCACTAGGGACGGAGATGGGAGGAGATGAAAGTTTGGGCGGACGTGGAGTTTGAGGCTGCACGCAATGGGGATGGCAACGTGAGAGGCGGGGCGTTCGCTATAAACACAGCCGGGGTAGTGACGTGTGAGTCTCGGGACGGGAAGTAGGGGCGCTCTACAATGGCGGGAATGTCGGCTGCGGGAGGACGCCAGCAGCTGATGCGAGACCTGGATAACGTGAGTGTAGAAAATGCCTTAAAGCCTGCTCCTGGCATATGTTGTGCATGCATGGGTTTGTGACCAGTCTCTATAAAAAAAAAGGGGGGGAGGGTACTGCTGTAGACAGCACTGAACAATCCATGCTGGGAATGTGTATGCTGTCTGGGTTCGAGGTCCGCTTTGGAGCTTCGTTCTCATGCCTGAGACACAGTGAAACGTGATTAGTCACACCGCGTTTGCTTTCTCGCCGCCTTTGAAAATAATAACGTCCCTTAGGGAAAGGAAAGCC
>NW_015213265.1:0-4709 GCF_001447785.1 Gekko japonicus | reverse complement strand
AAAGGTCTTACCAAGTAAAAAGAAGGATAACAAACCACATAAAAAGTTCCAGTCCTTTCGGGGTTTCAAGAAAGGAAATAAGCCTAACTCTGCCAGACCCTTTAGGGAAAAATGGAATACAAAACCATGTGACAAGTCTTCCTTCACTCAGAAGGGAGATCAAAACACCAAGACTACCAAAAAGGGAGTGTCATCATGACTTTTCCAGTGCACAGGAACTCTTGAGAATAGGGGGCAGACGTCAACATTTCTCACAACACTGGCAAACCACTGTGACAGACAAGTGGGTCCTAGATACTGTGACCAACAGATATGCACTAGAGTTTATCAGGACCCTCCTGGATCAGTTCCTTCAAATTCCACAGAATCAATCACAGACAAAACACCAATTAGTGCTAGGGGCCATTCAACACCTCCTCTCTATAGGGTCCATAGAACAGGTACCTGAGTCCCAAAGGACCCAGGGAGTATATTCAGGTTTTTTCATAGTCCCGAAAAAGAACGGAGATGTCAGAGCCATCCTGGACCTGAAATGGCTAAACAAGTACATCAAAACCAGAAAGTTCAGGATGGAGACCCTAAGATCCATTCTCTTAGCCATACATGCCCAGGACTTTCTGACGTCTATCGATCTCTCAGAAGCCTACTTACATGTACCAATCAGAGAGATACACCAAAAGTTTCTGAGATTTGCTTACGGAAACCAGCATTTTCAGTATTGGGCCCTTCCTTTCAGGCTAAAATCTTCCATGAGAGTGTTCACAAAGATTTTAGTAACAGTAGTTGCTCTCCTCAAAATGCCCTCTTTCCATAACTGGATGACATCCTGGTGAAAGTCCCATTACTACAGCAGTGCCAGGAAGTGTCCAAGGTTACAGTTTAAGCCCTAAGAGATCATGGTTTTGTAGTCAACAAAAATAAAAGCAATCTCCAACCTGCTCAGACATTGGTATATCTGGGTGTACTGATAGACACACAGAGGGATCGAGTATTCTTGTCCCAAGAAAGGAGGCAAAAGATCAGCCTTCTGATGGCAGAGGTATTAAAGCAACTGAGAGTGGAACTGATGGTATAAATGAAGCTGTTAGGTATGATGGTGTCCTGTCAGGACATTATACAATGGGCAAGATTTCACTCTTTTCTCTTTTTTTGTAAAGTTTTTTATTAAATATAACACTGAAAAGTAACCAATATAACAGCTGAATTTTGTGTAACTGTAATACAAACAGTGTAACGATAAAACATTATAAAATGTTACAAGAAAGCTAAAAACTAAATGCACACTTTCCCAGAATAAGCCAAGAAGTCTTCAAATAAAGTGTATGTAATCGCGTATCAGATTATGCAAAATGGAGCCAATCTAAGTATTCTGGATTGGATGGAAGAAGCTGTCGTTCAGTCATATATTGTACATAACTGAACCATGTACTGACGAATTTGGAATGTGAAGTGGTGGAATTGTAGGATTTGTCCGCGACAGATTGTGCAATACGGTCCATGATAAAATGCTCCCAAGTTTTTTCTCTCCATTGCTTGATAGTTGGCAAGTCTGGAGCCTTCCATTTGGAAGCAATAGATATTCTAGCTGTGGCAAGGAGCGTTGAGGTAAGATTAGAGATTTTTGTATGAGGATATGTATCATCCACCAGGTGAAGAAGAAGTATCGCGGGGTCCATGGGCAATCTCTGTGAGGTGATCTGGAAAATTTCTTCCACAATATCTTCCCAAAAAGATTGTATCTTGGGGCATGTCCACCAGCAATGTAAAAAATCACTTTGTTCTCCGCATCCTTTCCAACAAAGAGGGCTGTAGTTAGAATGCATATGATGTAATCTTTTTGGCGAAAGATACCATCTAGTGTGTGTTTTAAAAAGTTGCAATCGAATGGAGAAAATACTTGATTTACCAGCAGCAGAATCCCATATATTCAACCACTGGTCATCTGTCAGGTATTTCTGTAAATCCCTATTCCAGGCCTTTCTATTTGCCTCTATGTGTATCTTCCCCGACTCCATTAACAGTTTATATATGGTGGAGAGAAGACCCTTTTTCCTATCTGCAAATATTATAAGGGTTCGTTCGAAACTGGTTTTTGGTCTGGAGAAGACTTTTTTATCTGATGCCCATTCAATCAAACTCTTCAGTTGGTAATACTTTAACCACGAAACCGTTGTTTGTAGTTTATCTTCGAAATGTACTTTCGGGAGAAGAGAACCCTTTGGAGCGAGATCGATTAGCTTGTTGAAACCTCCTTCAATCCAAACTGCATACGCATCCGTTTCCATTCCTCGTGGGAACCACTCTTGTTTGGTGAATACTGACAAAGGGGATACATCAGGAGCCAGAGATGACCTATGTCTGTCCCAGATTCTCAGAGTTGACTCTAAAAAGATATTTTGGTGTATGGATTCTGGTCTGTTCTTTTTATGCATCCAGATAATCTCTGACAGGGAATATGGGAAGACCGTAGCTTGCTCAATCTTGATCCATCCAATGTTCGCATTATTTCGGAGCATCAATGGGATTTGAGTGAGAATGGCGGCTTTATGATATAGATGTAGTGATGGTAGACCCATTCCACCCAGGTATGCAGGTTTGGTTAGATGACGCTGACTGATTCTAGACTTCGTAGAGTTCCAAAGGAAATTGGTGAGTGTTCGTTGCCATACCGCCAGAGTTTTCTCTTCGATGAAGATGGGGAGCGCCCGGAATAAGAATAGAAAGCATGGGAAAATGAAGCTTTGAATCAGTTGGAGCCTATCCGCAAGTGACAATTGTACTTCATTCCAGCCTTTAATTTTCTCTTTAATTTCTTTATGCAAGGTATTAAAATTGCAGTCCAAGAGAGTGTTCAGGTGTACGGGTATATGAACTCCCAGGTGTTTCCAACTTGTCGTTATCCATCTGTATTTATACCTCTGTCGTATGGCCTCTTTTGTGACAGGGGAGAGTTTGATGGGATATATCTCTGATTTATTTTCGTTTAGATGAAGGCCTGAGATTCTACCGAAGTCCTCAATGTCGTTGACCATTGCTGGGATAGAGTTTTCTGGATCTTCAATGTAGAGGGTCATATCGTCCGCATACATGGTGAGTTTGTGTTCCGTATTTCCGATAGTGGGGCCTTTAAAAATCTGATTTTGTCTAAGACGTTCTGCCAATGGCTCTATGGCTATGGCAAAGATGAGAGGTGAAAACGGACACCCTTGCCGCGTTCCTTTAGTAGGGGTAAAAAAGGTCGAATTTTTCCCATTAACTCTCACTCTGGATTTTGGATGTTTATATATTGCGCCCAGCGCTTGGAGAAAACGCTTTCCGAAGCCAATACGATTGAGGAGCGACATGAGGTAAGTTATTTCAACGGAGTCAAAAGCTTTTTCAAAATCCAGTGCCAGGACTATCGAATCTGTTTTGGACTTTTTACCATTCAAGATTACATTAAGGGAGCGTCTGATATTGTCCGTTATTTGTCTCCCCGGAATGAAGCCCGTTTGATCCGAGTGTATTATGTCTGTAACAACCATCTTCAGGCGGTTAGCTAGTATCGTGGAAAAGATTTTTGCATCATTATTGATGAGGGCTATTGGTCGGAAAGATGCGGGATCAGTTGTATCTTTCCCTTTTTTCGGAATCACAACGATGGAGGATTCAGACCACGATGGTGGGAGATCTCTGCCGTGTAGTGCCGCGTTACATATTTCCAAGAGGGGGTCAACAATAGTTGATTGAAGAGATTTGTATAACTCTGCTGGGAGTCCATCAATCCCTGGTGCCTTGTTTCTTTTTGCCTGACGGATGGCTGACACCACTTCCTTCTGTGTGATCTGACTATCTAGTATTTATTTATTTATTTATTTATTTGCTAAATTTATATCCCGCCCTCCCCCGTAGGGCTCAGGGCGGCTTACATGGCAAAAACTTGCAACGTAAAAACATCAATACTGTAATACATTTTAAGACCATAATATACAATTTAAAAACCCAATCAGACAATAAAGTGCTCAGACTTCACAGCATCTCTGTGCAGGAGATAAGGATTGAAGAGATGGGACAGTGTTAAGGAAGTTTTCAATGTTTTCTGATGACGGGTACGAGGATGTGTATAGCTTTTTGTAGAAATCCGCGAAGGCATTCGCTATTTCCCCCGATGTGGTTAGAGGAATTCAATTTTCTGATCTTATTGAACTAATGACTGAGTTTTTCTTTTTATCCTTTACCCTCCAGGCCAGCATTTTCAGATTTTTAGCAGATTTCTGCCAACATTTTTGTTTCAATATAAGGAGATTTTTTTGAATTGTTTTAGTTTCCAGAGATTCTAAAACTTTCCGTTCTGCTTGTAGTGTTGAGTAAATCTTTTTTCGGCCTGTCCTCTGGTATTCCTTTTCCAACGAGGAGATGTTAGACAAAGTTGCAAGTTTCAGTTTTTGTGTTTCTCGTTTCAGATGTGTGGATTCTGAGATTATGACTCCGCGTAAGACAGCTTTCAGAGCATCCCATTGAAGCACTGGATCAGTCTCCGTATCTTTATGTATCTGCAGGAAGTTTTTAACTTCTGTGTTCAGTCGTGTTGTAACTGTTTCCCTTAATAAAATGGAAATATCCATAGACCAATGTTTGTCTATTGTGTCCGCTGCTATGTCTGAAATCTGACAGCTCAACCATGCATGATCTGTCAAATGTCTGGGACCTATATCCGTTGATTTAATATT
>NW_015213264.1:0-4874 GCF_001447785.1 Gekko japonicus | reverse complement strand
TTTCCCAACCCAGAGCTGGCAACACTGTGAATCAATCAGTATTATGGTTTCCAGACAAAGTTTTAGCCTACTGAACTTAATTGAACTTAAGAGTTTTAACTTCTTTTGGATTCATTTGTCAGACTTATAGCATAGGGTAAAATCCAAATCCCCTGCTCCAATTAGTACATATGTATGAGGGCAATCAAATTCCTGAGTTCTCAAGTGAAAATATTTTGTTGCTAGCAAAATGAGCTCACCTTGTATTAGCTCAACACCAATGGCAACAGTTTCAGATGACATCATGCCACTGTCAGTGGTGCATCCTATATGAAAACCGACATTGTGAGGTGGTCTGCCTGAAACCAGGATTGTTACTCCTTTGGTTCCAAACAAAGAGATGAAAGTGGTCACTTTACAAATCTGTGAAATATATGCACAGCTAATTTGTTATATGTGTGGCCTAGGGATTGTTTCCATGTGATGTATTTCCGCAGTATCTGAAAGCAGAAAACAGGATGGGTGTAATTATGTGATTTCTTCCCATGCCAGTTCCACCAGGCCCCAAGGTGGGGGGCTGGGGTGTGTGCTGGCAAGGGGAAGTGACCATATAATTGCATCCGTCCCATCTGGTCCTTGTTTTCATATACCTTCTTATATTGGGACATAGCCCTTCTCTGCTTTATTAATATTTTAAAGACCATTAAGATAGTGGCAAGCTGTTCTTAATAAGGATGAATTATTGTGCCTTAAATGTGATTAATGAACTGCAGGGTTAATGTGAGCTCTTGACTGGCTGAAATTGTCAGGAAAGATTAAGGCAAACACCCATCATATCTCGACTTCCCTGACGGTCTCAACATTTTAAGCAGAACATATTTGGGATGCTAATAAAATAATTGTGCTCGTTAATATTTTACAATTTCTTAAAGACTACACACTCACCTTCCCTTGGTCATCTTCAGTATGGGACATTAGTTCCTAAATTCTCATTAATTTACCACTACAATTGAAAGCACCCTCAGCTCTCACAAAGTATTTCATTAATCCTGGAAACTGCAGGATGCAGGTGCATGGATTACACATCACTCCCCCACCACCACTCCTCTCCCAATTCTTTTTCTCCAAATAAGAAATGAGAATACATTTATTTTTAATGGAGAGGTAAGATGAAAGAGAAACTGCTACAGATCAGACACTGCTACTATTGCATCTAATTAACTTCACCTGAATTTTCAAAGGAAAAAAAAGATCCAAAAATAATTTCTATCTACTTTCTTCCCCTCCTTTTATTCATCTTGCTTTGATACACTGTTAATATAGAGGTGGAAAGGATGATTCTTTTGAAATTCACCACTCCCCATCAAAGGGTATTCGGGAACTCATATTCAGACAATGCATGAGATATACCCAGGCTACTGTTTTCCCTATTTGATTCACATCCACTCAACAAATTATGATTTCCTGGCTGTTAGCATGGGTTCACCTGGAACTACACCTCTTCAATAAAATTTTGGACCAGCACAGACAGGAGAGCCAGCAATCTCTTTCGCAAATTCCTTTTGCTGATATCCTAGATAGCACATCCAAGTATGTTCCTGATATGAAAAAATCACCTGAACCTATAGTCTCCATTCAGATATACAAAATTATTATCAAAACATGCCTTGGGAACCCTTAAATTCTTGCATTCCTCCTCTCCTTATGAGCAGCTCAGATACTGCAGATTCATGGTACTCAACAAAGCACTGTCATAATGGTGGAATCCGATAAAACAATATGTAGTTTGTTCTCTTGCCTACAAAACTAGGATTCCAAACCATGGTTTAGTTCTGGTTTAGAATCCTGGTTGATTCACAGCTGAATAGTCAGAGGTTGTGATTAAAAACCTTTATTCATGTAATTAGGTGCATAATCTACTCATGTAATTAGGTGCATAATCTTCTCAGTTATACCTGCAAGTCATCAGTTAAGCAAGGAGGACGCCTGGCCTAATGAGAGAATATGCATAAGCAAGCCACTTTTGTTACTAAATGGCCAGAAAAACAATTTAAAACAAATAGAAGAAGAGAATTTAAAACAAATAGACATATCAGAATATCCCATACATATTAACATGAATATTTAAAAAACCCCACAATTGTTATTCCAGAAATAAACAGAGACCTGTATCCTACCACTATGCTTAGTAAAGTCTGAAGTGTTCCTCCAAGCTTAGGAACCCTCCTTCAGGTTAGATGACTCTTCTTCTGGTGGGATAAAAACCCTAAGCTATTTCCCCCCTCCCCCATCAAGTCACAGCTCACTTATGTCGACCCTGCATTCAGAGTTTGCCATTCCTTGTCTCCATGTCACAACCCTGGTATTCCTTGGAGGTCTCCAATCCAAATACTAGCTGAGGTCAAACTTTGTGAGATCTGATGAGGTCAGGCTAGCCTGGGCTTTCTCCTTAGAGGAAAACAGTTGACTGGTAGGATAGAGGGCACAGTCTTTTTCTTGATTGTGCTCTTAGCTCAACAACAGACCGCTTAAGGAAATTTGTGTTTAGTTTGGCTGTGGTGGTTCTTAGTATAAAGCGAACTTGGGTATTAGTGTTTTTCCTAGGGAGGGGACAAATAACAAATACTGTTGTTATTGTTGCTGACCCACAGCAGGGTGTTCTTCGACTTCTGTTAGGTGTGTCCT
This sequence comes from Gekko japonicus, assembly GCF_001447785.1. Lineage (NCBI taxonomy): Eukaryota > Metazoa > Chordata > Lepidosauria > Squamata > Gekkonidae > Gekko > Gekko japonicus. Next base: position 2,210 of record NW_015213264.1, on the reverse strand, counting down.
TTCAGCTTTATTTCTAGAGTTTTTATTAAAGGGGGGAAATAGTTGATTTTGGTGCAGTAGGTAATTGTTTTGTGTGAGTGTGGTGCTTGGGGGGGGTAATCAACTTTTAGTACATTAATTAATTGTTTGGTGAAAATAGGAGGACTGGGGGAAAGGGCTTTTAATTTTTGTACATTAATCAACTGTTTGGTGAAAGTAGGGTGATTGGGGGAGGGGGGCAATCTATCTCAGTTCATTATTTGAGTGTATAGTGTGAGTGTGGGATTTGGGGGAGGTTAGTAACTGTAGTGTTGTTATTAATTTAGTAGGATGGGTGTGGGTACTTATTCTGGAAAGGGGGGGCAGGACTCAAAAAACAGGTGCAGTCTGCTCAAACCCAAAATGTGTTGGTTATCTCTAGTAGGTGAACTGACTCACCTTCTGTTACTGATTTTGAAGTGGTGTGCCTTTTGTTAATTTATAGCCTTAGATAGGATTTAAGTTCTAGTAGCCAAGAGCTCATATGAGGCCGACCTTTAATATAACTTATATAACTAGTACCTAGTCGCAATGGTGATCGATCTAAACTTAACTCTGTTAATATTAGGGGATTGGGCAACCCCGTCAAACGAAAGAAGATGTTACAATATGTTTTAAAAATACGACCAGGAATTATTTTTCTTCAGGAAACCCACTCCAAAGATGATACTAAAGCCGTACTATAGACTGCACTGTATCCTCTGCAATTTCAGGCTCCAGGGAATTCCAAGAGTAGAGGGGCGGCGATATTGGTGGGTAAAAACATTAACTTTGTGCTACAAGCCAAACGGATAGATCCCCAAGGCCGTTTTATCTTTATTAAAGGGCTGCTGGATGGGAACCAGATGACATTGGCTAGTATTTATGCGCCAAATAGAAACCAAATTGATTTTTTGACCAGCAACTTTGCTTCTCTTACAAAGTTTTCTGCCGGAGATCTCATTGTTGGGGCTGACTTGAATTGTGTTTCAAAGGCTGCTGCCTGAATGCAAGACTCTTGAGGTGTTAGATGTTAATCAGATTCAGAAGAATCTACTATTTCTTAAACAACGGATCTGGATAAAGTCTTCAAAAAATGTTAGATTACTCAAATGGAGAGTTAACAATAGGAGACAGGCCTCCTTCATTGGCGCCCTGAAGGGCATTGATGGTTTACCACATTTCTCCTCGAAGGAAATTGCTGACTCTTTTGCTGATTTCTTTGATAATCTCTACCAGTCAGAGAAACTGCGTATGGAGGATATCAATTCATTTTTGGCTGCTTCTTGAGTCTCTAAGCGACTTTCAGAAGAAAATGCAATATTCATGGAGCAGCCTATTTCTTTGCAAGAACTTCTTAACACCATTAAAGCGTCAAAGACAAACAAATCGACAGGCCCTGACGGGATTCCTTCAGAATTTCATAAGGCATTCAACTCTTCGCTAGCGGAATATCTGCTGAGCACGTGTAATGAGGTTATGGAAACGGGCGAAATTCCACCCTCATGGACAGACTCTAACATAGTGGTTTTACCAAAGGACAATAAGGACCCCACAGACCCTTCCTCTTATTGGCCTATTGCCTTACTCAACCATGACACAAAATTTTTCACATCTATTTTAGCAAACAGACTTAAATCCTTCATCGCTGATTATGTCAAGGAAGATCAAACAGGTTCATCTCTGGAAGACAATTACCAGAAAATGTGAGGAGGACTTTTAATGTCATACTCTATGGCCAGAAGAGAAAGATCGACTCGGTAATCCTGGCTCTGGACTTCACTAAAGCCTTTGACTTGATGGAAATACCCTTTATAAGTGCGACCCTACATAAAATGGGATTCCGGGAAAATTTCTTGAAGGCCATGAAAGCATTGTATGCGAAGCCTATTTCGAGGATGCAAGTGAATGGCTGCTCTTAATACCCATTTCCCCCCCTGAGAGGCACGTGGCAAGGCTGCTTGCTATCTCCCCTGCTGTTTGTGTTGGTGATAGAACCGCTGGCAGAAGAACTGCGGCAATGCAAAGATTTCTTGGGAATTGATATAGGAGGATGCGAATATAAAGTCAATTTATATGCAGACGATTTGACCTTGTATATTTCCAATCCAATTCTTTCTTTACCTCATATAGAACGCATTTTAGTGGATTTTGGGAGGGCATCGGGCCTGCGTATCAATCCGACCAAATCAGAAATGTACTCGGTTTGGATG
>NW_015213263.1:0-7156 GCF_001447785.1 Gekko japonicus | reverse complement strand
AAAAGCTTCACATCACAATCTGTCTTCTACTTGGTGTTTCCACAGTGATAAAATTCCCTCAAAGCCTCACCCTCCCTGCGCCAATCAGTTCCTCAGTGCTTTCTTCTCAGGCAACTTGTCAGGATTTACCAGGAGGGCAGAGAAGGGGAACTCTGAGGGGATGACCTGCCTCCTTTCTTCTCATAAGAACATAAGAAGAGCCCTGCTGGATCAGACCAATAGTCAATCTAGTCCAGTCCAGTCCACCATCCTGTCTCACACAGTGGCCAACCAATTCCTCTGGAGGTCCAGCAACAGAGCACAGATGCTGAGGCCTTCCCCTGAAGTTGCCTCCTTCCCTTAATATACAGAGGCTTACTGCCTCTGAGTGTGGAGGCTCTCTTTAGTCATTTTGGCTAGTAGCCACTGATAGATCTATCCTCCGTGAACCTGTCTGATCCACCTTTAAAGCCATCTGTGCCTGTGGCTATCAGTGCATTCTCTGGCAGACGATTCAACATGGTAATCATTTGTTGAGTAAAGAAGTATTTCCGTTTCTCCTGTCCCATCAATAGTAGTGTGATCCTGAAGCACCTGGTTCTGTCTAGAAGTCACAGGTATCTGGTTCACACACAGTTTCAAGGGAATGTAAATCCCGCTGTCCTTCCGTCCCCCAAGTGATCTACGCTGTGAAGCACAGAAACTATTATGGGGATGTTTTTGGTTTTGCTTTGTGGGAGTCCGCTGGAATGACAGGAAAGGAGGGATCTATACATTTTCAAGCAAATAATTACAGGTTCGTTTAGGGTTTGGAGGAGGATATTTTTGTGAGTCCTTTGCTGAGATTTCATGCCACCTCCCAGTTTAATCAGAGACTGAGAAATTGTGGCCAAAGGAAAAGAACATGGAAATCCTGCATGTGGCTGTTAGGAATCCTAATAATTTGATGAGAAATGCCATTCTTGGGATGTGCCTAGGATGAAGGCTAAGATCTGCTTTGCCAGTTCAACCCATTCTGTCCGTCTCATTTTTATGTGGTCAGGGTGTGTGTGGAAGAGCTCTTCCACGTGGGATTTTTTGCCTGTTTATAAAGCTGGATGAAATATAGTGAGGGTCCCCAACGTGGTGCCCATGGGCGCCATGGCTCCCACAGACATTTCCCCTGGTGCCCGCCAAGTGTCTTTAGAAAGTGGGTGTGATCATGTGGGGATTTGGCAGCAGGGCTTTTGATTGGCCATTGGGGAACTAATTGGCTGTGCAGAGTTTTAACAATGTTGTTTTGGCAGCAGCTGCCACCACAGCACAAGGATCTGTGCTGTATGACTGAAGGTAAGCTTTTGCAGCCATTTTGTGGCTGACTGTGCCTCCTGCAGCAGCCATTTTGTCCCTGCCCCCACCACGTTATATCAGAATGCCGAAGGAGTCCATGGGACGAAAAGGGTTGGGGTCCCCTAAAATAGACATTGCCCTTTGTTTCTCCCTCGGGGTACTTCTTTGATATGACAGGCTGTATTCACATGGATTGCTAGTGTTTGTTCAAGGCCAGGAGGTCTGTTCTGCCTTTTGGCTTCCTTAAATAGGACAGGGGAAGGAAGGAGGGTTAAAACCAAAAATCAGGAAGGGGAAACAGAAGCAGCAGCAGTAGGGGATATGTCTAAACAACCAGCCAGGTCAGAGAGATTAACAGGGAACGGACACACGTGGGACACTGACAGTAGTATCAGGTGTGGCAAACTACTCTGCCCTTTGTTTCCCAGCTGAACCTGCTTCTCTCTCCTCCTCCCCCCCCCCCCCCCCCCCCAAAGCAAATGTGACTCTGGATCCGGACACAGCCCACCCCTTCCTCATCCTGTCTGAAGATCAGAAAAGTGTGAGACGAGGAGAAGAACTTCAGGCTCTGCCCAACAATCCTGAGAGATTTGAGCAGCGCTGTATTGTGCTGGGCCGTGAGGGATTCACAGGAGGCCGCCATTTCTGGGAAGTCCTTGTGGGAAGTGAGGGAGAATGGCTTGTGGGGGTGGCCAGAAAGTCTGTGAAGAGGAAGGGAGGCATCACTGTTAGCCCTGGGGAAGGGTTCTGGAAGCTGGGGAAATGGGAGGGGAGCTACAAGGCTTGTATAAAAGACCTTTATCCTCGCCTGACTGTGAGTGGCAAGCTCAAGAGGATCCGAGTGTATCTGAACTACACTGGAGGTCAAGTGGCCTTTTTCGATGCTGAGAGAGCCGCCCTTCTCTACAAGTTCTCTGGAGCCTCCTTCTGTGGAGAGACCCTCCTGCCCGCCTTTTGGGTGCGTTTGAAAGGCCACCTCCAACTCTGTTGACAGTCATTCTGCACCGGGGGCCATTAGTAAGACAATAATATTACTTAAGAATCCTGTTTTATAGCTCTGTGAAGGCCTTATCTAGTGTCCCAGTCACCAAAACTAACTTAAATAAAATGGAGACTCCTCCATTTCTTATCATTCCCTCTTTGTAAGTTTATTTGTGACAGAAAAAGTGACCTGTTTCTGGGTTGGTAAACTCTTGGATGTTGGGGGGAGGCTGGGGGTGGATTTGTAGAGGGGAAGGAGCACAGCAGGGACATAATGCCATAGAATCCACCCCCCAGAGGAGCCATTTTATCTGGGGGAACTGGTCTCTGTAGTCCAGCGATCAGATCCTACCTAGAAGTTGGCATCCTAACCTATTTTACATCCTAAATAGCAGGTCTGGTCTAAAGGAGAGCTGTGAATAGACCAGCAGGACTCTTTCATCCTCCCAAGGTCATTTTTTTTCTTACTTCTCCAGGGAAAATTAGATGAAATACTTGGAAATCTGTTGTCAGATATCCCACATGGGGGAGGCTGGGGGTGGATTTGTAGAGGGGAAGGAGCACAGCAGGGACATAATGCCATAGAATCCACCCCCCAGAGGAGCCATTTTATCTGGGGGAACTGGTCTCTGTAGTCCAGCGATCAGATCCTACCTAGAAGTTGGCATCCTAACCTATTTTACATCCTAAATAGCAGGTCTGGTCTAAAGGAGAGCTGTGAATAGACCAGCAGGCCTCTTTCATATTTTTTTCTTACTTCTCCAGGGAAAATTAGATGAAATACTTGGAAATCTGTTGTCAGATATCCCACATTTCTTTCAATTTTTTTTTTTTTGGCCTCCTGTAGGGGATTTTTTAATTTGCATTTTCTGTAAACTACAAACTATCAAAGCTACAATGAAATCAGGGTAGGGAACTACATACTATAGGAAAAAGCAGGGCTCTAGTCGGGGGGGAGCTCTCAGGTACGGAGCTCCGGAAGAGAACCTCTAGGGGGCGGGGCGGTCACGTGGTGAAGCCCCGCCCCCTTCTTTACCCCGCCCTCTGCTTCGATCCTCATTCCGTTTGGGAATGAGGATGAAGCAGGAGGGTAAGTAGCCGGGCCTTCTGACACACTTCCGGTGATGTCAGGGGGTGTGGCCTTCTGTCACTTCCGGTGATGTCAGGGGGCGTGGCATATGCAAATAAGTTATGCTAATGAGTTATGCTAATGAGTTCCGGCAGCTCTTTTTCTACAACAAGACCCCTGGGAAAAAGTAAAGAAAACCCTCAGTGTGGCTGTGGGGCAGATGAGGAATAGGGGAGCAGTGCTGATGGAGGGCGTGTTGAGCCCTTCCATCCCCTTCCTATGATTTGAAATCTCCTCCTTTGTCCACCATACATTTTGGTTGGGAGGGAGGGGTCAATGTGTTGAGATGCGTGTGTGTCTATTAAAGGTTTCTCTTCCTGTTGTGAATTTATTTGAAACATACTTGTGAGAGGGAGGTCTTGAGAAGGCTGGGGAGGGTCCCTGGATACATCGCAGCAAGCAGCACAAGTCAATGGGAAAGAAGGCATCAGGGTCTTTATTTCTGCATATAGAAAAAACAAATGGCACAGGGCGGTCCCTTGGTCTGAGAGAGCTGCTGTTTTCTTCAGAGCAGGTCCTTTTTTTACACCTCCCTTAGCCCAGTCCTCTTCCGCAGCAGGCAGCTTCCATCAGTGCTTGTCCCAGGAGCCATTTACATCCCGGACTGAGGCTTCCCTGACTGCCTGTGGCAGTCTCTCTCTTAACCTCTGCCATCCACCTCAAGTAGCTGTCTCGTGTCCTGGAGCCCACTATAGTGGGAGCCTTTCACCTCCCCCCCCATCCCACTCCACTGCCTACTGCAGCAGCAGGAGAAATGGGAAGTGATGTCACAACACAGTGTGATGTCACTTCCAGTTATACTCTGGGAAGTCATGCAACATGCAACGACTTGCCCCGCCCAAAAAAGCTCCTAGAGACACACTCCATGCCAATCAACCACACCGCAGCTGGCTGTCCCATACTGTTCCTACTAGTGAACTCTCTTCCCCGAACCAGGAGGCTGAAGTTGGTTCCTTATTCACACTTCCTTATTCATTACTTATTTGTGAATTCATTCAGAAACACTGAGTAGAGTTGGAAAGCGCCGAACCCTAAAATAAGGTCTGGACCACCGCATGTCATATACCCTCATGTTCACAGGACTCTCCCTTTCAAGAAGATATATCCTGTTTCCGGGTCCAAAGCTGGTTCCAGCTGGTTCAAAGTGAACTGCCCCTGAAACAAGCAGACACTGGGACCAGGCTGCCTACCAAAACAATCTTTGGACCACCCCAAATGACACATTCTGCTGTGGTCAGGCCCCACCTGCAGTACTGTGTCCAGTTTTGGGCACCACATTTTAGGAAGGATGTTGACAAGCTCGAGCGTGTCTAGAAGAGGGCAACCAGGATGGTGAGAAGGTTGGAATCCAAGTCTTATGAGGAAAGGCTGAAAGAGTTGGGTATGTTTAGCCTAGGAAAGAGAAGGCTTAGAGGGTTCATGATTGCAGTCTTCAAGTATTTGAAGGGCTGTCATGTAGAAGATGGAGCAGATCTATTCTCTCTTGCTCTGGATTGCAAGACTATCCGGAGCAAGACCATCACTGTGGCGGCAACACTAAAGGAAGGCGTCCCTTTCTTAGGTGTGCAGTCTCAACAGGTATTCTCAGGCCACCATGTTGTACGGTCCCTTTGCGCAGTTCATATTCCATAAAAGCACATTGATAGGCTTGCATGTATAGATTCTGCCCCCACCCCAGGCCAGGCCAGGGATGGAGGGGAAAGAGATCTACACTGGTTCAATACATTACACAAGGACCCAGAGAGATAGGCTCTCTGAATTTAAAGACCATAGCCACCAGGAATCTCTAAACCTAATCCCTCACCAACCTGAGATTAAAGATCCCCAGAATCTCAGTTGGCATGTGGGTTTTACACATTAGCAACTCAATCCCAGAGATGCACTTAATCTTACCAAGGTAGCATAAGTGGTCAGCGGTTTAGGCTACAGGATTTTAGGCTTGAAGTCCAGTTACCACAATCCAGACAATATTTATAAACAAGAATAAGGTTTATTCAGTAGAGAATTTAGCACAGACTAGAAAGGATTACAAAATAACAAAAACTTATGGTGCTTGGCCCTAACTAAACATTAGAGATATGCATAATTACCAACTTCAGGAATCCATAGTCCAAGATTGTCTATTGTGATAAAGTCCAATTAGGTCCCATCTTTGTGCAAGCATCCAGCCATGTGCTCAGCTCCAAAGCAGGTCTTTGTCTCTCCCAGAGACCACATGGCAAGACAGCATTTCAAGTGTCCATCCAAGATCAACAGGAACAGAGAGAGAGTGCAAGGAAAATCTGAGCTCTCCTCCAAGGGTCAGACAATTAAGAACTCTGATCTAATAATGACTAGCTGTGGCCATCAGCCAATCAGAGTAGACATGGGGGTGTCCAACTTTTGGGTTGTCATGTCAATTGGTGGGGGATAGGCTAGGTCTGGGGAACACCCTCTGCAGTCAAATGATCCCCAAACTCCAACCCATTCATGGGCTATGTGCAGTTTCTTACATGCTGGCCTAGCTTCCAGCATGGAAGTGTGAAGAATTATATGAATTATAAGAATTATATGGCATGGCAATTTAGCTTCTCTGACCAAATGTTCAGCCATCTGGCTGGCACAGGAAACAAGTTATCAGAACAGACATTCCAGGGGAGACATGAAACCTATAGAAATCAATTTTTCTATACACCCTCCCCCTTAAAGATGGAAATTCGGGGTAGATACCCCAATTTTCATCTACTCTATTCCTCCGGAACATGCATACATTGAGGATTACACTACATATCACAACAGAGTCAGTAGACACATGATACATCATTACAGAATGAATACAAATTCAAGCATAGAAAGAACAGCTCTGACAGAACTATGGCTTGCCCAAGGTCATCCAGCAGCTGCAAGTGGAGGAGTGGGGAATCAAACCCAGTTATCCCAGATTAGAGTCCACACACTTAGCCACTGGTTTTTGTGTGCATGCACACTTCCACTGTATTTGAAAAAATGTGCATGCACATGAAAGCTCATATCCTGAAGGAAACTGTTGGTCTTGAAGGTGCCACTGGACTTTAAATTTGTTCTGCTGCTTCAGACCAACACGGCTGACTACCTGGATCTACCTGGGGTATTTTATTAGTGTTACCAACTATTAGAGACTGTGTTATCTTTTTGGTTTGTAGTGGAAGTACATGCTGCTTATTGTGATATGTGCAATGGCAATTTGATAGATTATTCTTATACATATTTTTGCATTGTTGTAGCTGTTTTCATAGTAATTCCTTGATGTATTCCACCTGCAGGTTGGCAAGCCTAGCTGAGCCCCACCAAATGCAGAAAGCACCATGTCCTTCAAGCCCTCCACCTTCCCAACCTTCCATCTTGTTGGGGTTCAGTTTAAATGTGTTCAGTCTTAGCCGTTTAACTACAGCAGTCAGGCAGTGGCTCGAAGCCTCGGACACCTCACCAGGAGGTTTAGAGAAAGAGGCACCGTGCTGGGTCTCATCACAGCACCCTGAGGACACCCAGTTCCAAAACTAGGAATGATTTCTTCTGTGGGTTTTACATACAGATTGAACAGCGCAGGGGATAAGGACTATGCCAGTCCAGGAAAAGCTTTCCCATGTCTAAATGCAGAAACTGGGACTTAGACCTTTCCTGGCTCCTTTCCGTTCAGCCCCCTGCGGGAGGGGGGCGGGCGGGCATCGGGAAGTAGCAGCAGCAGCAGCAGCAGAGATTTCCCGGGCTGGGGAGCTCCGA
>NW_015213262.1:0-6945 GCF_001447785.1 Gekko japonicus | reverse complement strand
GGTTTTATAGTACAAAAACCTGAATTCAGAGGCCCTTTGTGTGTGCAGAAAAATTCAAACTGTGACTAGAAGGGGGTGGGGGAGATAACTGTTGTTATTAAATATAAGGACACAGACCAAGTTCTATAGTTGTTTTTTTAAATAGACACCATGGTAGCAAAGCTGCTCTAAACTTGCTGTTCAATTTATAAGTTATTAAGCAGTTTCCAAAGCCATGGGAGGCCCCATGGCAGGGGCTGAACCGGCTCTGCAGGGCAGCGATAAGGGTGGGAGGGTGGGGGTGCACCCATGAAGAAGCTACATAAGCCGGCTGTGCTCAGCTTTTCACTCTCCTGCACTGCAGAAGTCGAGGAATGGAGGGACTCTCCCAAGACCTGCGGGATCTGGAAGGTATTTTATAATCTATTATATGTCTATCTACCCCTCCCCACGGGCAGGCTCAGGGTGGGTTGCAATCAATTAAAAGCCAAGTCACACATGACTTGTTTAAATTCTGATAGACTCACTCATAGTTTTTATGTCTGCAGCAATTCTAAGTGAAGATTGGGGCATACCTATGCAGGCTGATCCCCATGTCCAGGCCACACTGGCACCAGATGAAACGCCTATAGCATCGCACCAAGCCATCTCTGAGGAAGCAGGTATGTGGTGCTTTTGAGGGTCTATACAGTTCAAAGGTGTGTCAAATTTTAGGATTAATTCCCTATCTTTCCCCTCTTTTTTACAGCTGCAATCCTCAAAGGGGAGATGGCTGATCCTGCCCATAGTGCATTAGCTACACTCTGCAGAGACCCCCACCAATTGCCTGCTACATGGGACAGAATTACTCCCCAACAAGCAGCTCCTACACACGGTAGATGCCCACCACAGGTGGCTCCTTTGCCTGTCAGAGCCCCCCAGCAAGTGACTGGACAGCTGGCCAGACCTATTCCTGAAGCAACCGTGGAATCAGGTAAGATTGGAACACTTTTCCTATGAAGAAAGACTAAAACGCTTGGGGCTTTTTAGCTTGGAGAAATGACAACTGAGGGGTGACACGATTGAGGTTTATAAGATTATGCATGGGATGAGAGCAGGTAGAGAATACAAGAACACAGGGGCCCTCCATGAAATATGCAGCTGGCTTAGAATGCGGTATGTTTAGAACAGATAAAAGGAAGTCCTTCTCCACCCAAAGGGTGATTAACACTTGGATTTCGCCACCGCAGGAAGTGATGGTGACTTCAAAAGGGAATTAGATAAACACAAGTGGAGAACCGCAAGAAACTTGTGGCATGGTTATCTCATTCATCACATCATAGCTTCCTCCCTCAAACTATTTCACCCCCCCCCCTTCTTGCTCTCTATTTCTCCTCCATGCGTACGAACGCCTCTCTCTTTCTGACCTGGCATCTTTCTCCATGTTTTTTCTGCCTCCCCACTTCACCATTCTTTCTCTTTCTCTCTCTTTTTTTCGGCCCCACCCCTCACATGTCCAGGAATTTCCCAACCTGGAGCTGGCAACCCTATTTATTTATTAATTTATTTAAAAGTCAATTTACCTTTAAAGGCCTCTCTGTCTTCTGCTTTTCATCTCCACACCCCGCCTCTACCTAGGAAAATTACGGTCTTTCTCCATAGGGGGGGACCAAAGCAGCTTTCATTATTCCCTCCTCCTTACAACCCTGTGAGGTTGGTTAATCATGCAGGCAGCTTCCACCGCAAGATGGGGATCTGAACCAGGGTCTTGCAGACCCTACTTTGAAGCTCTAACTGCAGCACCTCACAGGCTTTCATAGGGTGACCGCTGATGAATGGTAGCAAGCAGTTGGGGCTAGGTGAGTCATGCAAACCAGGGGGGACCTGGCAACCCTAGACTATTCAAGGCCTAGTGCTGCCAACCTCCAAATGGGACCTGGGGACCCCCAGAATTACAACTGGAGTCTAGATAGCAGAGGCCTGTCTCCCTGCAGAAGACGGGTGCTTTGGAGGCCGGACTCTGTAGCATTATACGCAGCAGAGGCCTTCCCAAACACAGCCCTCCTTAGAGTCTGCCACAAAATCTCTAGAAATCCCCCCTCCAGGCACTGGCAACTCTTCTGAGGCCTGGCCCCAGGCCTCCCTGAAAGGCCAAAAGAGGTCTGGAAAGGAGTCTTCCCACACCCTTCTACAAACAGAGCCAGTTAGAAGCCCCCAACATTCTGATCTCTCACAGCTGATGACAGAAGCTGGTCCCTGCAGAGGCCATTTCAAAAGGTTTTGGGGGAATCCAGCAGCCCCTGAAAAGATTTTTCTACAAACCCTGGAAGTCTACAGGCTATGTAGGAAAAGCTGTTGGAGGAGAGTGAGCCACTTGTTAGTGGAAATATCACCACAGAAAAAAGCCCTCTATCAGAGGTCCACCAGTGGCTATTAGCCACAAGGTATAGATAGGGGCTCTGGGGCAAAGTGTTTTGCCCCGCTTGCCACAATGATTCTGCTTTCTCTCTGTGTGTGGTGTAAAGGTTCAGAAAACATTTTAACCCCACTTGTAGATAAGATTTATTTGTGTATAGTATTTTTTTAGAATGTCTTACACAGGGAAAGTTTTATATTGGATTTAAAAAATGTTGCATTTTTCTCTGGTGCATGTTGTAAGACGGCCAAGGGCCTCTTGATTATTAAACCTGTATAATCAAGAACCAGTGCAGGAGATATTACAATCTTTTCTATGCCATGTTCCCCAGATCCACCGGAGACCGCACACAGTGCAAGTTCCACGCTGGTGCAGAGAAGACATGCACCTGACTCAGCTGTGGATGAACCCCCACCCCCCAAAAAGCTGAAGATGGAAGACTTTTCTGCAAAGCACGCGGGGTCAGCCCTAAGTGTTTATGAGATCATGCAGGAAGTGATGACTAGAAACGCTATTATTGAAAATCAACGAGACGAAATTAGGAAGAGACAACAGGTTATAGAAACCCACACCGCTCTCATGCAAGCTAAATACAAGAAGATCGATGCGGTGTTTGAGAATGTTGCTAACGAGGCGATTAAAAGTTCTAGATCCCGTGGTAATTTTCTTGGGGGGACCGTGCAGGGTGGGGGTGCTCTGGCAGACAACGCTTCCCCCCCAAGGTCTGTTCACTCTGTTGAGGGGTGGGGAGAAGGGGAGGGGGATGGTGGAAGCTCCCCAACACCCCTTCAAGTCTCTGGTGGGGTGGTGGAAGAGGTGGAGATGGCTGTACGCTCCCCCGAAGTCTATCATGGCCCTGATAGGGGTGCAGGCTCCCCCGAAGTCTATCATGGTCCTGAAAGGGTGGAGGAAGAGGGGAATGGGGGTGGGGAGAGGGATGCGGGCTCTCCGCTCACCCCCGAGATCTCTGATGACCATGATAGGGTGGAGAGGGATGCGGGCTCCCCACCCCCTCCCGAGGTCTATGTCGAGCGTGTCAGGGGATGGGAGAGGCCCTACGATAGATTTCGATCCTTGGTGATCAGCGAGGAATTCCGGTTTGTCAACCTTGAGCATGCACGCTCCTTTGCTCATGCCATTGAGGCGTTAACACAAGGGGTTCAGGCGGTTTTGAATGAAGTTAACGGACGCATAGAAGCGGGAGATTTTGTTCAATTACGTTTGGAAGCGCAAGGTCTACAGAACCCCCCGTTTTCATTTAAGAAAAAAAAGAACCAGCTAAATGCGGCAGAGTTTCTGGAGTTTGTGGTCAGCATGCTGCAAAGCAACAGGGAGGTTTTGAGCAACGATACGCTGCGTTTAATTGTGACTATTTCCAAGCCCCCGAGAGGTGGAGCGCGCAGGAAAATCAAGTCTATCCCTTACAGTTCAATCATTGAAAAGAAACGGAGGTTTTTGTTTGATTTCTCATGGTATAACAACAACCTCTGCTTTGCGGCGGGGCTGATGGGTGTCATGAAAAAAAGAACGGGGTCTCCCACTGATGTAGAGCTATTAGAGGGTGCTATGAAATTACACAGGGAACTGGGGTGGCCTGATCAGAAAAAAGTGGGGCTGAATGACATGTCCATCGTTGAGGAGCATTTAAAAATAAATATTCAGGTTGTCAGGTGTTCAGAAAAAGGAGGTTGGGGTATTTTTAAAACACAGCCACATAGATATCCAGATACTTATTTTCTATTATTGCACGATGAACATTACTACGGCATAACTAATATTTGTGCTTTTATGGGCTCTCAAAACTTTTGCAAGCATTGTCAGACCTTATACCATCACAAGCATAACTGTTCCATGTTCTGTAGAATGTGTTCCACCGCAGAATGTAAAGAAATCCTGGGTACCCCCCAGAAATGTCCCAATTGCTGTTTCTACTGCAGCAGCGAATTTTGCTTTAAACGCCATGGTGAGCTGGCGGCCCTGAACCAAATCGAATGCCCCTCCAGGGTCTGGTGCAAGAAGTGCAGGTCTTACGTAAGCATGTCCCATCGCGATGAAACGTGCCGGGGGAGGGTCTGTAGGCAATGCGGCGGGAAGCTGAGAGAAGATGAAGCTTTCCACAACCTGTGTTACTTAGAACCTCTGAAAGAGCCCCCTGTCTCGGCAAAGTACGTATTTTACGATTTTGAATGCACTCAAGACCATGTTGACGGCATTCACGAGCCAAATTACATTTTTGCTAAAGCGTATGGAGAAGACAAACAATGGCGCGCATCCGGGAACTTGGGAATTTAAGGGTGAAACATGTGTGTACCAGTTTGTGAACACCATTACCAAACAAAAACAATTTAGGCAGACCACCTTCATCGCGCACAACGCCAAGGCTTATGATTCTTACTTTATCGTTAAGCAGCTGATTGAAGAGAGGATGAATCCCGAACTGGTTGCCATAGGGGGGAAGCTGATGTGCGTGAGTATAAAAAGTCTGGACATTAAGTTCATTGACTCTCTGAACCATCTACCAATGGCTCTGGCAAAACTCCCTAAAGCTCTAGGTTTTGAGGGTTCTAAGGGGTACTTTCCTCATTTTTTCAACACGGCTCAAAATCAGGATTATGTGGGACCCCTCCCCGATCCCCAGTACTATGGGGTAGACCAGATGATGCCTCAAGACAGAGAGGTTTTTTAAAATGGCACGAGGAAAACCGTTCTAACATCTTTGATCTCCAAAAAGAGTTAGCGTATTACTGCCAACAAGATGTAAACATCTTGGAGCAGGCTTGTACATTGTACAGATCCGAGATTATGAACATGACGGCTCAGGACTCCCTCTGTATAGACCCTTTACAATACCTCACACTGGCGGGTGTCTGTTTAGCCATGTACAGATTTAATTTTCTGACGCCTCTGTCAGTGGCCATACCGCCCCCGGATGACTATCACAGGCAGACAAAGAGGTTTTCAACAGCCTCTATACAGTGGCTCTGCTACATAGAACACTCTGAAAAGGTCCAGATCCGCCACACGCTAAAGGGGGGTGAGTTGAGGGCGGGAAGATATCTCCTCGATGGGTATTCCGTGGTGCAAGGTAGGAAAATTGCCTATGACTTCTTAGGGTGTTTCTGGCATGGGTGTGGTCAATGTTACGAACCTAACAAAATCAACAAGGCTGTGGGGAAACCGTTTCATCACCTTTACTGCGCCACCAGGCAGAGAAGCGATGAACTTAAAAGAATGGGGTTTGAAGTGGTGAGCATCTGGGAACACGAGTGGAATCACTTAAAAAACACGGATGAGTCCGTGAAAGCCTTTTAAAAAGCCGCACAGTTTCCCGAACCTCTAGTTCCTAGAAATGCCCTCTTTGGGGGCCGCACTAACGCCATCACCCTCTACTATAAAGCAGAGGAGGGGGAGGAGATCCGATATTATGATTTCACCAGCCTGTACCCCTTTGTGAATGCTAGGAAAATGTACCCTCTAGGGCACCCCGAAATCATTCAGAATAATTTTGGTCCTCTGTCAGATTATTTCGGACTGGCTAAAGTCAAAATCTATTCCCCGAGAGGGCTCTTTTCCCCTGTGTTGCCTTCCAAGGCTAATGGGAAGCTGACTTTCACACTGTGCAGGACGTGTGCTGAAACAAAACAGCAGGAAACATGCACGCATAGCGATGAGGAGAGGGCTCTAACGGGGACGTGGGTCACCGTAGAATTGCAGGTGGCCTTGGACCACGGGTACAAAGTGGCTAAAATCTACGAGGTTTGGCATTTCAAGGCTAAATCCTGCCAACTGTTTGAGCCGTACATTAAAAGACATCTCAGGCAGAAACAGGAATCTTCAGGCTACCCAGACTGGTGTGTGACAGAGGCTGATAAAGAGAGATACATCACAGATTTTTATAAAAAGGAGGGAGTCCTCCTGCGCCAGGACCATATCAGACCCAATCCCGCAAAGCGGCAGATTGCTAAACTGTTTCTCAATTCTCTGTGGGGTAAATTTGCGCAGAGAACAAACTTGCCGATGACTGAAATTGTGAGAGACCCTGACCGTTACTTTGAACTGCTTTTTTCAGACAATTACGAGGTCGCCACGTGTAGTTTTATCAATGAGGATGCGGCCTGTGTTTCTTGGAAACATGCTAGGGATCGTGTAACATCTCCCGGTTACACGAACATATACATAGCCGCTTTTACCACCGCTTACGCGCGGTTGGAGCTCTACGGTTTGCTGGACAGGCTGGGGCAAAGGTGTTTATACCACAATACCGATTCTGTCATATTTGTCAGCCGCCCTGGTGATTGGAACCCTCCTCTGGGTGACTATTTAGGGGAGTTGACGAGCGAGGTCCCCCCGGGGCAGCATATAACAGAGTTTGTTTCTGCCGGACCCAAGACTTACGGCTACAGGCTGTCGGGAGGGGAGGTGTGTCTGAAAGTAAAGGGCATTACTCTGAATGCCGCTAATAGGGGAAAGATCCACTTTGACAGTTTGAAGGATTTGGTTTTCACGCACGTTTCCGGGGACGAAGCGGGCGAGATCGCCGTGAGTCACCCGGGCATCGTCAGAGACAAAAA
>NW_015213261.1:0-6982 GCF_001447785.1 Gekko japonicus | reverse complement strand
GGGATTTAAAAGGGGGATTATATATAATTCTTTAAAGCAAATATGAAGCTAAAATGTCAGCAGGGGGTTAAGGGCTATCCACTGTTTGTACGGATTGTCATATGTATGACTATCTGCCCACTGGACAGAAATCTTGGCTGTGTTTCCAGTGCAAGGAGCTCCTGGTTCTCAGGGAATGAGCTTGCTCCCTTGAGGCCAAGGTAGTTGACCTGGAGAAGCAGAGACAGTCAGTTAGGCACATGGAGAAGACTCTCAGGGACTTGTTAATTATGATCCACTCTGAATATGCCAGTCCCACTGCTGTCATGCAGCATTAGGGTCAAGGGAAAATGGTATTGGTCTGCAGAAGGGGCCTCTTCTTCAGCTGGTGAACAGGTATCCTTTTGTACCAAGGAACCATCCCTTGGCAGGGTGGGAGGGGGGCTCTTGGTAGTTGGTGATTCGATCCTTAGGCAGGTAGACAGCTGGATGACAAACCCACATATTGACTGTATGGTGACTTGCCTGCCTGGTGTGAAGGTAGTGGACATTACGTGTGTTTTAGATAGGTTGGTAGATAGTATTGGGGAGGAGCCTGTGGTCGTGGTACGGGTTGGCACCAACAATGTGGGGAAATGTAGTCATGAGGTTCTGGAGGAAAAAAATTAGGCTGGTAGACAGGAAACTCAAGGCCAGGACCTCCCACATAGCCTTCTCAGTAGTGCTACATGTTCCACGTGCGGGGCCAGAGAGAAAGGCACAGATCAGGAGTCTCAATGCATGGCTGAGACAATGGTGTAGGAGGGAAGGGATCAAGTTTGTTAGGCACTGGGATGCTTTCTGGAACAAGAGGGAGCTGTACAAAAGAGACAGTCTTCACTTGTCCCAAGAAGGAACCAGGCTGCTGGTGCTTAAAATCAAAAGGGTGGCAGAACGGTATTTAAACTGAATATTGGGGAAAAGCCGACAGGAGATGAAAAGTCTCTGGGTCAGGATGGCTCATCTCAAAGAGATGAAGGGGTAGCCGTTACTTCTCTACAAGAAAAAGGACTAGAATTGTCCACTGAGACTGTAGCTAATGATATGGACTGCCTGTCAAGGTCTCGAGGCAGCAAGAAGAAGGTTGTGGGCTTAACATGCAGGGGAAACTATAGGTGTTTATACACAAATGCTAGAAGTGTCTGAGGTAAAATCGAGGAGTTGGAATGCTTGGTGTTGGGGTGGGGAATAGAGATTGTGGGTATTTCAGAAACTTGGTGGGATGAGGAAAACCAGTGGGTACAGTGATTCCTGGTTATAAAGTATATTGGAAGGATAGGGGGGAAGGGTTGGAGGTGGGGTGACTCTATATGTCAGAGAGGGTATACAGTCCAGTAAGATTGAAAGGGTATGACAATTGGATTCGCATCTGGAAATTTTATGGGTTGAAATAGTTGGCCCAAAAGAAAGCTTAACACTAGGAGTCTGTTATTGCCCACCAGATCAAAAGACAGAGATGGATTATAAAATGATAAATAACTTAAAGATAGCGGCTAGATGAAAAAACTGTGTTGTAATAGGTGATTTTAACTACCCACACATTAATTGGGTCAATATCTGTTCAAGTCAGGAAAAAGAGATTGAGTTTCTAGACATTTTCAATGACTGTGATATGGAAGAGATGGTCACAGTACCTACCAAGGGAGAGGTGGTCCTGGATTTGGTCCTAAGTAATGCCCAAAACCTGGTAAGAGATGTAAAAGTGATTGCACTTCTTGGGAACAGTGACTATAATGTTATTGCGTTAAACATTTGTATAAGTGGGGAGTTGCCCACTTTTATTAGGAAGGGAATTGAAAACAAATCAGCCAGTATCATAGCACTCCTGTATAAATCGGCGGTGTGACCTCATTTGGAATACCATGTACAGTTCTGGTCACCACACTTCAAAAGGATATTATAGCATTGGAAAAAGGGCAGAAAAGGGCAACTGGAATGATAAAAGGGTTGGAACACTTTCCCTATGAAGAAAGGTTAAAAGGCTTGGGGCTCTTTACCTTGGAGAAATGACGGCTGAGGGGTGAAATGATTGAGGTTTATAAGATTATGCATGGGATAGAACAGGTAGAGAAAGAAGTACTTTTCTCCTTTACTCAGAATACAAGAACTCATGGGCACTCAATGAAATTGCTGACCAGTCAGGTTAGAACAGATAAAAGGAAGTACTTCTTCACCCAAAGAGTGATTAACACATGGAATTCACTGCCACGGGAAGAGGAGGCAGCTAAAAGCATGAACAGCTGCAAGGGGGAATTAGATAAGCATATGGAGCACAGGTCCATCAGTGGCTATTTGCCACAAGGTATAGATAGGATCTCTCAGTCTGGGGCAAGTAGTGCATTGTATTCTTGGTGCTTGAGGGGTCAGTGGGAGGGCTTCTAGTTTCCTGCCCCCACTGTTGGACCTCCTGAAGGCATCTGATATTTTTGGACACTGTGTGACAGAGTATTGATCCAACATTGGCTTTTTTAATGTTCTTATGTTATCTTCTGTGCCACCAGGAACAATGTACTCCATGTGGCACAGCAGCTTCTGCAGCTCATTGTCCTGCAGCTAGAACCAGACTGCAGGAAAAGAAAGCCCAGGGTCTTCTCTGCCTCTGGGAGCAATGGGCTGCATTTGGCACAGTTGCTTTTGGGGCTCACGTCTCTTGCAACCCAAGCTGAACAGCAGAAGTAAGTGAGCCCAGGATCTTCTCTGCCGCTGGGACAATATGTTCTGTATGTCACAGCAGCTCTTGGGATTCGCTTCTTCAGCAGCCCATACCCAACTGCAGGAGAAAGCAAGTCCCACCAAGATCTCCTCTGCTGCACAGATGGACGTGTTCTGGAGCAGGAAAAAATTGCTTTCCCAATACTATACCAGTATTGGGGTTCAAGCATACTTAGTTTTATTTCCTCTACCACAAAGTGGTGCTGTAGCAGGAGGATAGGAATAGTGAGGAAGACACTGCCTCCCTCTGAACATCCACAGTGTGAAGATAAGTACCGTATTTTTTGGACCATAAGACGCACTTTTTCTTCCAAAAAAAGTGAGGGGAAAAGTGTGTGCGTCTTATGGACCGAATACTGAGCCCCAGGGTTCAGAATATTTTTTCCCTGTTTTCCTCCTCTAAAAATTAGGTGCATCTTATGGTCAGGTGCGTCTTATGGTCCGAAAAATACGGTAATTTTGAAAAGATCTCCTTTCCTCTTTGAAGCTCTCTGATCAAAAG
The DNA here is from genome assembly GCF_001447785.1 of Gekko japonicus. Classification (NCBI taxonomy): domain Eukaryota; kingdom Metazoa; phylum Chordata; class Lepidosauria; order Squamata; family Gekkonidae; genus Gekko; species Gekko japonicus. Next base: position 3,750 of record NW_015213261.1, on the reverse strand, counting down.
AGGAAAATGCTATGAAGCAGACACAAAATTCCTAAAGGGAGGGAAAGACACAGCATGTTATTTTCCTGGAGGAAAATGAATACAGAGGACTTAAGGGGATTTCTCTTAATAACAAGTATGTTTCAAGGAAGGACAACGATAACTTTGTGAAGGTGGATGAGTGGCATTCAGCAAATGGCATATGAGGGTGTGCGTGTTGAAATTCTCAAGCTGTGCATATTGCCAGAAATCAGTGGGTTTTGTGGTACATTGATGTCCCAGACTTGTGATACAATGTTAGGGTTCTAGTTTTTGGAACACTCTTCCCCAGACAATTTCTGCCCACCCTCCACCCCTCTCTTGGAGGCATCCCCATTCAGTGGCAACAACAATTTAATGCTCTTGAATTCTCTTCAGAAAATCAGACCGATGCTCTCCAACCTTGGGAAGGTTCATCAGCCAAATCCCTGTCAACATGGTGGTGTTACAGAAACTTAAGAAAACTTAATTCAGTCAAATTGCATTAAGTTATGTACCTGAGAGCTTACATTAATTTAAGAGCTTTTCCCGGTTTTAGTAGACACCCGTAAACTAATGTGAGAGGGGTTAGAAGAAATATTTCTTTTGCGCTAGATATACTTATTCCTGAAGCCATCCAAAGCTTTTTATTCGCATATATATATAAAGATACAGTAATCTAAATACAAAATCATGCAGAGTAAAATTAAAATTGCAGAGTAACATCACAGAGTAACATCATAATAAGAGTAGCATCATAATAAAACCTAATTCATAATATCACTTATCAGGCCCTAGGACCATGGCACTGCAGAGAAACTTTGCTAGTATTTCAGTTATTTCTGTATCTGGATTATCAAGCAAGAAAAGGAGCTTAAAATCATCAGGGGTCTCTAAAAATTGGCCTAATATGGGATATAGAAGATCCCAATGGGACGCCAAATAGAGAGGGCACTGGAGGAGGACATAGGAAACAGTTTCAACACAGTCCCTCATACAAGGACAGCACCTGCTAGGATAGGGAATTCCTTGGAATCTGCCAGATAAGATAACTGAAGGAAGAACATTTAATCTAGCCAAGGATATGGCTCTACACAAATTTGGAGCTATGAATTGATAGAGGTACACTTCTGGAAGATTTGCATCAGGAACAATCCCCAAATTTTAGGGCAAACAGGTTCTGTTAGCTCTGATCCCAATAAACTAGATTTTATTTTTAACAAGGCCTCAGACTCAGAAAGCATATATAAAAATTCTAGAGATAAGTTCAGGGAACTTATTTTGGCTTTGATGTAAGATAACCAGCTGGAATTAACAGATTCAGAAAGTAGTTGGTACATATAACTGAAGGGGTCAGAGCTGAAATGCAGTCGTAACCAAAATTCGATCCATGTCTTAGTAGCCAGCAAATTCTGACCGCACTCCAAACATAAAGCGGCATATGGGACACACATAGGTACCCCCATGATCTTTCGCAGAAATGTAGAGTGGACATGTTCAACTGAAATGTCCATTGCGTCAATCCAGAGAGGTACCCCATACAGTAACTGAGGTCCAGTTTTAGCACTGAAGGCTTTAAGTGCAGCTGGCACATACTGGTTTCCTCAAACAGAAAAAATAAAAGCGAGAAATTGCTGCAGCACTAACTTTAGCTACATTAATAGCCATTTTGCGATGATAGGACCAAGTAGTATTGGATTGGAAATAAATGCTCAGATATTTGAAGTGCTTAACCTGTTCAAGTTTGTTGCCATTAATAATCCACGCAATATTCATGACAACGGTTCAGTAAACAGTTTAATCCAACATGAGAAGTAGACAAAAGAACCGTGTCATCTGCATATAATAACAAGGGAATAAGAGATGAGCCAAGTCTAGGGGCTAGAAGAAATATATTTAAAGACATGAAATTTTAAAAACTTAATTGAATTTGATGGGCAGATATATTTTTAAATATCTGTTTGAAGGTAAGGTTGCCACTTGGAGAAGTACAAGAAATTAAAGCATTCCTTCCCTCTCTCATTAATGTAGGATTTTCCTGCCTTTCAGTGAGTACTTTAAATCCTTCTTGTTCTTGATGCATGATTCATAATGTTTTGTTTGCTGGGGTTATGCTTGTCAGATTTCACCGAGGGTTCTCAGTGTATGTTCTTGTACAGTACAGCCTCAGCCCTATCAGGTGCCATCTCATCCAATGTGAATCTATAAGCTATTGTCTGGGTGCATAAATAAACAGGATTATTATGGGGAGTAGTATATATTTTTTCTGCAACTCATTTTTTGAAGATATAGCCACTGGCTCCTCTTATACGCCTTTTCCTCCCCTTCCAAAACAGGGCTTCCTCTTTCACTTCTCTTTAATTTCTCTTGGTAAAGAAATCAGTGCACCCTCTTTGTAATTTCAGCCATTGACTATGTTTTATGTTTGTGGGGAAGGTGTATTCAGCTAAATCAAGCTGGAAAAAATACCAAAAAAATACTGTATTGGTATTTTCGGGATTTTTTCCCAGCTGGTTAGCAAGTGGGCGATAATCAGCTATCCATAAATGGACGACCCCCTCCCAAAAAACCCCAGAAAATATTTGTGATGTTTCGAGATTGCTGGATAGCCACTGTTGAAGTGTGTTTAAATGGGCTAGGAATCCTTTACATGCCTGAGATCACTTGCAATCTTGTGGCTTGCAGAAGGTGTTTAAAACAATTGTGATCACTTTAAACAGCTTTTCCCCTTCCCCCTGCATTTGAAATAATGAAGGATAAAGGCAAAAGAAATGAGTGCTCAGTGTGTGACAGGAGCTCCTAGGGCTTGCTTCTCCAGCAGCTCGGTTTGAACCAGACAAAAGGAGAAAGCAAGCAAAGAAACAAACTCCTGCACTTTGCAGAGAGATGTTCTCTGCATACTACAAAAGCTCATGGGTCTTGCTTCTTCTCCAGCCCAGGAGAAAGGGAGTCCAGGATCTTCTGTGCCATCAGGAGCAAGGGACTCCATGTGCCACAGCAGCTCCTGGGGCTTGCTTCTCTTGCAGCCTGAACCGGACTGCAGGAGAAGCAATAATACAAAAATCAGCTTGCACCTGCAAAATCAAGGCCTTCCCCTTGATGAGGCCTGAATCATTGCCCCCCAAATGGACAAGTAAAACATTATTTATTTATTTATTTATTTATTTATTTATTTATTTGTTAAATTTATATCCCGCCCTCCCCCGTAGGGCTCAGGGCGGCTTACATAATATAAAACTTGCTCATAAAACATCAATACTTTGGCACAAAATACAATATACAATTTAAAACCCAATAAAACAATAAATCAACAATAAAGTGCTCAACTACATAGCATCCATTTCAGACTATCAGAGAGGACAAAAACCACGAAAACCAAACAACCCCCGGTAGGCATTGCACAGTAGATGTTGGATGTTACATGATGGGGCGGTTCTGCCTGCACCTCAAGCAACAAATGCAACAGGCCAGGCCAGTGTAAGCCTCTATGCCCTAACCATTCCACCGTGGCCCACTGGCTGAGACTGAGCTGGGACCCCATGGGTGTTCGCCTTCTCTGATGTGCTGCCCATAAAATATAACTGTGTCTGCAGATGAGGACTCGCTTCCTCTCACTCTGTCGGATAAGACCTGAAATGAAAAAAACAGTGAGCAATGGAACAAAGGATCAAATCTTAACAGGAAATCAAAATAATCCCTTCAAGTCCCTGCCATGGGGCTGACTTAGGACTTATAGGCTGCAGAATGCCATCT
>NW_015213260.1:0-8054 GCF_001447785.1 Gekko japonicus | reverse complement strand
GCCTGTGAAGAGAAATGTCCACCAACACCTTCCCCTGTCCTCAGCACGTAAGTATGACAGAAGATGCTCTATCCAGAGAGTGTCCTAACAGGTATGCAGACTGATCAGTCTACAATTCAGTCACCGCCTGCAATGGCGCAGGCAGTAAAATGCCTGCTTTAACAACACTCGAGCAGCCACTATGGCTGTTTGAGTCCCACTGCGGTCGGGATGAGCTCTCGACCCTAGTCCTAGCTCCCGCCCACCCAGCGGTTCAAAAGCCGAAGTAACTGACGGCGAGTAGATAAATGGGAACCTACCCTTATAAGGGTAGGGGGCACCCTCCTCTACGGAGGTGTGTGGATGGCGACGGCAGCGGCTGTGGCTGCAGCAGGACATTGGCTGCAGCAGAATACCGGCGGTGGCGGCATTGCGACGAGGCAGCAGTAAGCAGTAGCAGCAGAGCTGAAAGGAGTGATCCCTGGTGGCCAGCAGCAGAAACAGCAGGCGGTTGTCGTCAGCAGAGGCAGAAGCACAGCGACGTCATCCAAGGGTGCGGCGGAGCCTGAGGGACGCAACCGGACCAGAGGAGGACGTCAACTGTGTGCCAGACTGCCTGACTGCCTAAGCGCGCTAGAAGGAACATCTAGCTGCCGGTAATGGAGCCAAGAAAGAACAGCCGGGCTGAAGAGACATCAGCCTCCACCTGGGTGCCGGTAGGCAGCCCCATCCATAGAATCAATGTGGCCTTAGTTAGAGGAAATGAATACTCACCTGCCGCCTGCTTTCATGGAGCATCAATACACAATATCAAAGGCCAGCCTGAACCCAAGACACCATATCTGAGTCATGACACCAGCTGTTGGGGGATTCCAAAGTCCAGGACATTGTCTGGGACATTGTCTGTAGTTCTACAGAGGATATACCCTGGTTGTCTAGCAAGACGCACAATGGGGGTGGTTGGCATACAACACTGACCAAAAGCTAAGCTAAGCATTAAATACCTTTTGCCAACTATAGACACCAACGTAGCTAATCATTTATTTATTTATTTATTCTTTAGATTTGTATCCCGCCCTCCCCGAAGGCTCAGGGCGGCTAACAAGGGCATAAATGCCTAATAAAACAATAAGAACAGTATAAAAATACAATACAATATATAACATAATACAATCAATAAAATATTGGTGCTCCACTACTCGCTCCAATTCATAAATCAAGATGGTGTTCTTCAGCTGTATATCAATCCAACAACCATATATATGTCCCCGCAGCCCTATCATCTGCCAGGTACATCTCACACCCCCGATGGTACCCGCACCATTACCAGTGGTGGTAATTTCACATGTGATTAATATCTGACGCTCTTGACAAAATCCTTCCCCTCATATACAGCAAGCATGAGCTTTGCCTGTTATTAATGTAGTATCTATGAGGGCAGGAAGCCCCAAACTGTGCCAATCTGTAATTGAATGGCAATCTGTATATTATCAGTGTGTCAGCAAGTTTTAGAAACTCTAGAACTTCACAGACAGATTGATTGGTTCTATTGGAGGAGAAAGTGATGGCAAAAGTGCTACCGGTGTGCAATGTAGCAGAAAGTATACCAGTAATCCATACACTGGCTGCCATCTGAATGCAGGCTCTTTTATGCACAAGAGAGGGTAAACTACAAACTACAGGTGGAAAAGAAAAGAAAACCACTAAAAACCCAAGAGATACACAATGCTTACAAAATTAGCCTTTAGTAAATTAGCTTATAGTTTGCTACCTTAAGTGAGTGCATAGTTCTTATTGCTTAGATTAACATCTCAAAAAGTTTTGACTATATAAAGAACTCTAAAGAGAAATGCTTTAAATTGGTTTAAAACAGGATCTAGAGAACAATCACAACTCTTTTTTTTCCTTCTTATTTCTCAATCGATAGCTTAATTTAGGGGCAGCTGCCCCCAGTACAGAAACGGAGTCCTCATCAGAAGATGCCAATACTCCTTCTTGACTTTCCTTGCTGCTGCTGTCATCATCTTTCTCTTCTTTCCCTGCTGGACCGGCATGTTGGTGTAGAAATTCACGTGCCTTTTCAACAGAGTCATTTTTTTTCTTTCTTATCTTTAAATTTGAAGAGGATGCCTTCAGGAATACTCCATCTGTAGGGAAGGTTATTTTTCTGTAAAAACAACGCCAAGTCTCTGTATTTCTTTCTCTTTTTTCTTATTTCAAATGGAATATCCTTCATAACTTTAATTTCTTTGTCTTTGATCTTCAAAGTGGTTCCATTTCTTGCTTTCAAAACTTGATCTCTTACTTGTCTCCTGGAGAATCTCACCACAATCTACCTGGGCAGATTATTCTTTTTTATGCAATCAGAGTACGATCTATAAATCGTATCTATTTCATTTTGTAGAAAATCCGCTTTTAAATCTGCAACCGGACCCAGTAGATCAAATATAATCTGCTTTAAATCTTCTCCTCTTGCTTCTGGAATTCCCTGAAATCTTAGGACATAGCTTGTTTTTTTTTCCCATTTGCAGCCGTAACAGTTGTGCCTCATCCATTGCTCACTTTCCCCCCATCCCCTGCATCTGTTTTTTAAGCTTTTGGTTTTTTGGCTTCCACTTCTTTGAGCTCTTGCCCCATTTTTTCTGTCTTTTTAATAGTTCCATTTAGTTGGCTTTGTTGTGAGTGGGATTTTGCATGTAGTGATGTCATTTGTTCCAACAGAGGGTGCAAAGCTGCAGCCAGCATATTTTGGAAGTCTATTGTGGTGTCCTGTCTAGGGGCAGAACTCGCTAGGCTGGCATTTCTAGCAGGGAACTTCAGTTTTGATTGCTTGTCCTTCTCCTCCGTCCTTGGAGGCACCATGTTTGGGAATTGTTTACTTTTTAAGCAATGTTATCAAAGTCTCAGGTTCCTTTAAAGTCACTTGGTACATTCTCAAACATTCTTTAATTTAGTCCATTCACTTTTATAGTCCACCCCCCCCTTATAACTGCATTTTCCATGCCGCTTCTTCTTTTCGAGGGGAGACCCCCCCCTCGTTCTATTAAGGGGAGGTTTTCAGTCTGGTTTCTTTGGTGTCTTTTCTTAAACAAACACTCACTGTCCCATGTAGATCTCACCCTTGATGATTACCTTGCCTGGCCACCAAGCGCTTGTCCCGGTGTGCATCACCGCATCCATTTAAGAAATCAGTGGTGGGACCGTCGGGGCAGGGAAGAGCCCCCCTTTGCTCGCTGTTTGCCGGAGCAAAGGCCCTCCAAGTTCCCCCTGGCTAGGAGCCCATCACAACGGCTCTGGGGGGGGATGCGTACAGTCGCACCCCCTCCCATTCACCTGTATATTATCCTGGAGCTCCAAGAGATCATGGTTGCCATTGAGGGAGCCAAAACCGGAAGTCTGTGCCATTATTTTTAGGATGGCAAAATCTGCCCCTACAAATACAAACCTGCATTCAGATGTCAGCAATTGTGTGAAGTGAAGGTTTGTTCACTGATAGACTACAAACTTTTGGCACTGATATCAGCATGTTCTGCTCAAATCCTTTCTTCTCTGAAGTTCCACATTATTTGAAACTAGGAGTAAGGCCCATTGTGGAAAGAAATACAATGAGCTCTAGATGGAAGCTCCAGGTGAGTGTCCCGACTGTGGCTGGTGGGGCAGCAGAGAGAAGGGGAAAATAGAGGAAGGCAAACCATGTTTATTTCCTTCTGCTGAGCTATAAGGCACGGCTGTCTCAAGTCATTTTGCTGCCCCAAGTGGGTAGTATGGGAGGACAGCCTCATAGTAACAGGTATAGTTCCCTCCATCCGTGACTTACGTTGATTTGGGGTTATGCAGTGGCAGCTAAGGTAGAAAAGCACCTCCTCCTATGCCATGTCTCCTGAGTTCAAAGGGTCTGAAAAGTGGTTCCACAGCCAGTTACAGGGTTGCCAACTCTAGGTTGGGAAATACCTGTAGATTTGGGGTGCAGAGGGACCTTAACAGGGTACAATTCCATAGAGTCCATTGCCCAAAGCAGCCATTTTCTCCAGGAGAACTTATCTCAGAGATCTCCAGGTTCTGCCTAGAGACTGACAGTACTAAGGGGAGGGCCAGACCTGTAAATCTGAGGGGTAGAGCCTGGTGAGGGCAGGGTTTGGCATGTGGAAGGACCTCAGCAGGGTATAATTCCATAGAGTCATTGCCCAAAGCAGCCATTTTCTCCAGGAGAACTTATCTCAGAGATCTCCAGGTTCTGCCTAGAGACTGACAGTACTAAGGGGAGGGCCAGACCTGTAAATCTGAGGGGTAGAGCCTGGTGAGGGCAGGGTTTGGCATGTGGAAGGACCTCAGCAGGGTATAATTCCATAGAGTCATTGCCCAAAGCAGCCATTTTCTCCAGGAGAACTTATCTCAGAGATCTCCAGGTTCTGCCTAGAGACTGACAGTACTAAGGGGAGGGCCAGACCTGTAAATCTGAGGGGTAGAGCCTGGGGAGAACAGGGTTTGGGGTGCAGAGGGACCTCAGCAGTGTACAATTTCATTGAGTCCATTGCCAAAAGCAGCCATTTTGTCCAGGAGACCTGATCTTGGAGATCTCCAGGTGCTGCCTGGAGGCTGGGAATACTAAGGGGAGGGCCAGACCTGTAGATTTGAGGGGTAGAGCCTGGGGAGAGAAGGGCTTGGGGTGTGGAGGGACTTCAGCAGGGTATAGCACCATAGAGTCCACTGCCCAAAGCAGCCATTGTAATAGCTGGGAAATTTTCTGTAGAGGAAATGATGTGCTGTGGCTGGGGAACACAGTGATTTCTGGGTGATCTCCAGACCCCACAGGGAGACTGGCAACTCCAGTGACAATTTAAGGGAAGATTGGGATATATATTTTTTGCAACTCCAGTGACCATTTAAGGAGAAATAGGGATATATATTTTTACCTCAGGACACACTCAATTACTCGCAACAACAAACTGTTTAGATGTCAACAAGTATGACCAGGGAAGTGATGGAAAGTGAAATATTACCAAAAAACATTTGCTGATCATAATCCAGTGTCGGTAACAATCAAAGAAGACCACACACAAAAAAACCCAGGATGTCTATAAATACAACCTTACTCAGAGATACAGCCTTTGTACAAAGATGCAAAAATGAAATCTTAGAATTTTTCCAGTTAAACTCGCTTGCGGAGACATCGCTAGAAATAATATGGGACGCATTTAAGGCGTATATAAGAGGACGTTTCATTAGCTATAGTGCATGGAAAATCAAACAGAAAAAGGAGAAATACGATCAACTAGTCAAGCACATTAAGCAACAAGAAAACATCGTGAAAAGGCTAAGAGATGATGGAAGTGCGAAAGTAAAATTAAACCTTTTACACCACAATCTAAACATTTTGTTAAATTATGAAATAGAGAAAAAAATAGAATATACTAAACAATACTACTTTGAAAATATAAATAAGCCAAATAGATGGCTAGCTTATAAGGTAAAGAAAAAAGGGAGAAACGCACTATAATTAAGTTAAGACACCACAATAATGAGGAAAAATTTAACTTACAGGATCTTAAGAGGATAGTGGAAAAATTCTATAAGGAACTATATAAACAAGATGTACAAGAAGGAGATGTAATTTCAGACTATTTAAGAGAAAGAGTAGAAAAATTTAATGATCAACAGAAGAAAACGTTAAATGACCCTATAACCATGTGCGAAATTGTGGAGGCAATTTAAAGACAAAAAAAGAAGAAAACACCTGGCCCAGATGGAATTCCGGCAGAATTCTACCAAGTTTTTGAAGAACAGATTTGTGCACCATTTAAAGAACTTTGTCAAAGAGTTGGTAAATGCAGCAAGATACCAGAATCGTGGAATCACAATTTAATCACATTAATTCGGAAACCAAATACTGATTTGAGTGATATTAAAAACTACAGGCCCATATCCCTCCTAAATGCGGACTACAAAATTTTCACATCAATTATAGCAGGAAGACTAAAAAGAGTCTTGGCACAGACTATCCATCAAGATCAAACTGGCTTTTTGCCCAAGAGACAAATGAGAAACAATATAAGGATAATTATAGATGTTTTAGAATATTACGAAGAACACCCGGAGAAAGAACTAATGTTAATGTTTCTCGAAGCGGAAAAAGCGTATGACAATCTATCCTGGAACTTTCTACTGCAAAAATTGAATAATGCCAATCCAGGCCAAGAATTTTATAATACGATTAAAACTATATATACTAGGCAATATGCGAAAGTGATAATAAACGGAGATATGACGGAAATGATAGAAATTCAGAAAGGAACCAGGCAGGGATGCCCGTTGTCACCGTTACTTTTTGTTTACGCGATAGAGTCACTTAATGAAGATGTAAGAAGGAATAAACAAATAGAAGGCTTAAAGGTAAAAGGAGAAGAATTTAAGTTACAGGCATTTGCAGATGACCTGGCGTTCATAATAGGAAATCCTAAAATCTCTATAGGCGTATTGATGAAGACAATCCAAAACTACGGCCAGGTTGCAGGACTTAAAATTAATTATAAAAAATCTAAAATTATAGTAAAGAACTGTCTACAAAGCACATTAGAAAAAATTCAAGAGTTATCAAATATGGAAATGGTTAAAAAGATAAAATATTTGGGAATTAACATGACTAATAAATGTAACTCTCTAATAGAGGATAATTATACTAAGTTATTGAAAGAGATCAGGTTAGATCTGCATAAATGGAATGATATCCCACTATCTCTTATGGGTAGAATAGCACTGGTCAAGATGAATGTGTTACCAAGGTTCTTTTTCTTAGCGCAAAGTATACCGGTGTTAAAAAAACAGACCTTTTTTGAGGATTTGAATAAAATCACTAGGCAATTTATTTGGCAACACAAGAAACCTAGAATAAAATGGAAGTTACAGGCATTTGCAGATGACCTGGCGTTCATAATAGGAAATCCTAAAATCTCTATAGGCGTATTGATGAAGACAATCCAAAACTACGGCCAGGTTGCAGGACTTAAAATTAATTATAAAAAATCTAAAATTATAGTAAAGAACTGTCTACAAAGCACATTAGAAAAAATTCAAGAGTTATCAAATATGGAAATGGTTAAAAAGATAAAATATTTGGGAATTAACATGACTAATAAATGTAACTCTCTAATAGAGGATAATTATACTAAGTTATTGAAAGAGATCAGGTTAGATCTGCATAAATGGAATGATATCCCACTATCTCTTATGGGTAGAATAGCACTGGTCAAGATGAATGTGTTACCAAGGTTCTTGTTCTTAGCGCAAAGTATACCAGTGTTAAAAAAACATACCTTTTTTGAGGATTTTAATTAAATCACCAGGCAATTTATTTGGCAACACAAGAAACCTAGAATAAAATGGAAGGTGCTCCAAGATAGGAAGGAAAGGGGAGGTAACCATCCGACGTCAGGCAGGGTGCCCCCCACCCTACTAAGGGTGGGTACCCATTTATCTACTTGCAACTAATTGCTTTTCGAACCACTGGGTGGGCGGGAGCTGGGATAAAGGTCGAGAGCTCACCTCGACCGCGGTGGTACTCGAACAGCCATAGTGGCTGCCCGAGTGATGTTACTAAAACAGGCGTTTTACTGCCTGCGCCACCGCAGGAGTAAGACGGAGTAAGATAAAAGAATTTTGTTATAGGAAAACCCCAAGATGGGTTGCCCCGTTAGAAGCCTTCCTTAAACCATCAGTATTAACAACGAATTTGAGAGAAAGCTACCAAACACTATTAAATAAAAATAATGAATTAAAAACAGAAGAAAAACTACGACAAGAAAACAATTTGTCATGGTGGGAGCAGATAACACTACGAGATAGGTAAAAGAAAGACATGATAAGAGGCTTCGAGGATCAAAATAACGAACTTGACAAAATATGGTTGTCCTCAAATGATAAATTAATCCAGAAGCTGTACATGTTTTTGTTAAACGATTACGAACAGGATGAAGAAATCAAATCTGCAATGATCTCATGGATGAAAGATATAGGAGAAATAGCAGAAGAGAATTGGGTTAGGATGTGGAGAACGGTTAAATTTATGAGAGCGGTAGCAT
>NW_015213259.1:0-8954 GCF_001447785.1 Gekko japonicus | reverse complement strand
GAAGCCAAGACAGTTAGAAAGATGTAGCTTTCTAAGTAGTAGTATTGAGAGTAACTGCAAGTATGTAACCTTTTATTTTATTTCTTTTATCCAAAGTACCTTACCCATGTTCTATTTTGTTTTATAGTAAAGATATTTTTCTTTTACTAAGTGTGTGCTCTTATGTTTGCAATGCGACCATCGATCCTGAATCAAAGAATCCCAACAGGAATCAAACCCAGTTCTCCCAGATTAGAGTGCGCACACTTAACCACTACACCAAGGCAGCGAACATCAAACACGGAAACATTTCAGCATTAAAAACATTCAAAATAAAGTGCATGTACAGTACTTCAGTAAATGCATATATATAAACAGACATAATACCAAGGCATAAATAATATACGTATAACTGACCTGTACCCTCTCCCACCACTCCATTAAGCAAATGGAAGCCTTCCTCCAGCCTATGGAGCATCTCTCTAACTCAGGTGGCATTTCCTCTAACAAAAGAGCCCTTTGGTTCGAGAAGAGGCGGGTTCCATATACAATATGTGCACAAAGGGTGATGTGTGTAACTGAGGCAGCCAGAAAGGCTTTATCACATACAAACAAGGTGGGTCTGAGGAGATGAACTCCTCCACCTGCTATTATCCTCTAGTACCAACCACTCCTTTGGAACAGGATTTCTAACAATAGACACCTTACTCTAAATCCAAAATATAGGGCTAGCAAGAAGGGGGAGGAATAATGAGGAAATTAATGATATAGTTTCAAAATAGATTAGTCATGAAATCTGAAATTCAAAATGTTTGAAGGACCGTTGTATTCTACAGAAAATGTCTTAAACACTATAATGAAGAGGATGCTGGGGGAGAAATATTTGCTTTCTCTGTTTATATATCCTGCAGTGTATAATAATCTGATCTACCGTGTTTCCCCGAAAATAAGACACTGTCATATTTATTTTTTCTCAAGAAGACAAACTAGGGCTTATTTTCAGGGGATGTCTTATTTTTATTAAGTATAATACAACAATCTACATTTATTCAAATACAGTTAAGTCATCTTCTTCTGGAACATCGTCATAACTCTCATCACTAGGTCTTATTATCGGGGTAGGGCTTATACCACAAATGCATAGAAATCCTGCTAGGGCTTATTTTTTTAGGTAGGTCTTATTTTCGGGAAAACAGGGTATATAATTTGTTATATAATCCCTTTTTGCTTTTGTATCCCCTTTATATTAGACTTTGTGCTCTCTCTCCACCCTCCCCCATATAGATACAAACACACACACACACACACACAATATATATGGCTAGCTAGCCAAGCAGGTTGACAATGCGGTGCCTGCCGATAATTGCTGCGGCAGCGTTCACATCAAATAACCTTTTCGTGGCCGGGAGCTTTGTGTTAGTGTGATTTAATGATGCCTTTATCCCCCGAAACGTCATTGAATGGGTGCCCAAATGAGCCTCGACGCGCATTGTTTCCTAACCATTAGATCTTTATTTTTAATAAGGTGTTTCCCGACTGCCGAGCAATTAAAGCAAACATGGCGGGTTCTTTGAAGGAGGCTGACAGCTTGAGGCTCAGCCGCAAGAAGGGGGAGACGTGGAGGGAGGGGGGGTGAGAATGATTAATCCGAAGGCATGAAAACAACTCGGATGTCGGGAGAAAAATAAAAAAAAAACGAAGCTGGTTTCTTTCCTGTTAGCAACCAGGAGGTGAGGGGCAGATGGCTCAAGCGAGGACTTCAGAAATCCCAGGTGCCGTTTGGACTGTCAGACCTGGGATGGCTTGCTCTCCGTTTCGTTGGTGGAAGATGTGCTATGGTTCAGTGGCAGGGCATCAGCTTGCCATGCAGAAGGTCCCAAGTAGGGAGGCCTGCTTCCAAGTTGGACCCAGGGATCCCATGAAATTACAGCTCGTCCCCAAATCCAAGAGATCAGTTTCCTAGGAGAAAACAGATGGAGGGTGGACTCTACGACAGTGTATCCCACTGAGGTCCCTGTCCTCCCCAGGCTCCATCCCCAAATCTCCAGGGGTTTCCCAACATGGATATGGCCACCCTACCCCTTCATCCCTCAATGGTGGCCAGGAGGACCTGGCAAGCCTAGTCCCAGGTTCGACCCCCTGGCATCTCCAGTTAAAAAGACCAGACAGTAGGTGATGTGAAAGACCTCTGCCTGAGATCCTGGAGAGCCGCCACCAGTTTCAGTAGACAATACTAACCTTGATGGATCAGTGGTCTGATTCAGTAGAAGGCCACTTCATGTGTCTGAGTGATGGTGACCCTAGAAGGAAGCGTTTTTTCTTCTTCAATTTGTATGTAGAACTTCAGTAGTACGGCCTAGCTTCTATTAATAATACTGCTTTTGTAAGTAAGTAAGTAAGGGGCGGAGCCGCAAGGACTGAGCCAAGGCCGCGCCGGAGCATGCCGCGTGACAGAAGGGCCCGACCGATCCGCCACTGAAAGACCGCCAGAAAGGAGCCAGAAGCCGAGTGACGCCGAAGTCGACGTAGCCGACCTGGGAAAAAAACCCCTCCACTGGGTGCCGGTAGGGATTGTCCCCACCCCTAATAATTGTGGCCATAGGTTAGGGATAAATGAGTAACTGTAGCCGCTCAGAGACCCCTTAGGGGGTTAGCGGGGGTAGTAAGCTGAAATAAATAAATACAAATAAACATATTTATTTAATTGTACACAGAATTTTATAACTTCCGTTTAAACACAATGTTTAACTTTGGGTAAAATCATACCCAGAGATATTGTTCGATGGAGGAATATGTATTTGAGGGTATATGCCTGAAATGTCACATTGGAAGGAAAGATAAACACAATGGTAGATGCCTGCTAGGTCCAGCCAATCGAGTTTCTCTACAAAAGAGAGTTCCGTTCTAGTATAATATCCCCCAGTTATATTCCACGATGAGGGACTGAAGCCGGATGACCCAGGCTAGTCTGGTCTTGCTAGATCTTGGAAATTAAATATGGTTGGTAGTTAGTATTTGGATGGGAAACCCCCAAGGAAGTCCAGGGTTACTATGCAAAGGCAGGAGATGGCAAACCACCTCTGGATAGCTCTTGCCTTGAAAACCCTCCAGAGCTGCAATAGGCCAGCTATGATTTGATGGTACTTTCCACGACCGTAATGGACTAATGTGCTGGAATTCAAACTCCAGACCTGAGCTGGACCCACACTTTGGCTGATTCTGCATTGGCTTTTCCCTCTGTTGTTTTGCCAAACCCAGGTTGGAACAGAAGTTCCCCTCTGCATTGCATGCTGCTTTCACCTCCTTTGCTCATTGGATTTAATTGTAGCTTCCACACTCCATGCTGCTTTCACTTTCTTTGATCATCGGATTTTATGGTACCTCCTGCATAGATTTATGGCCATTTTATGGCCATTCAGTGATGACTTTGCAGTCAGTACGGCATTGCCCTGAGGGATCTGAATGTTGTTTTGAGCTGCACTTTTTCCTCCCAGTTGAGAAAATGTGGAGCGAATGCTAGATGTAGAATCAGCCTTTGAAACTGTTGAATGCGGTGGATTGGATGCACGGAATCAGGGAAGTTCAAAATTGCAATCAGATGTCTTAACATGTTGTAATTCGTCACCCCCAGATTCAAATGTAAAAGATCTGAAAAGGAGTGGGAGTGGAGTTAATAATGATGAAGTCTAAAATCTCAGTTCCCAGATTCGTAAAACGAAAAGTTGGAATAAGTGTGTAATTCTCCACACCTGAATTTATCCAAAGGATCATGTCTGCCCCTAGATCCACTACCTGACCCACTCCAGAATCTACTCGATCCAGAGGGTCTTGTGCTTGGGCCTTGCCCAGATACCAGCTGGCAAGCCCTTTTTGTGGCTGTTTATTCCAAGAGGGAGAGGGTAGGGACAGAAAACCTCTATTGCCCACCAATTTGCTGTGGCTGATTTTCTCACCAAGCCTCTCCCGATAAACATCAGAAGATCCTCAGGGTTCCTAAACCACTGGTTTGCTCAATCTCTCTCCCACCAGGACTTCATCCTATAACCAAAAGAAATCGAATAACCACCCCACAGTAGATTTTCCTATTTTCCTGGAGCTTTGTGTAGCGGTTTAGGGGCATGCGGCGCTTGAAAGACTCAGACCCAGAGTGGCAATCTGATATCTAATGTTTTAATGTAATTTTCTTTTCCCCTCCACAGATAAATCAATGTTTGTGAAATTAACTCATGTGTCCTCTATTCATTTCCAGGGCGCTGACAGTGAATTTGCTCCCACCACCGTTTGTATTCCCACAGGAGTGACCTAGAAACAGTTATCTGTAAATGGCTACGAGATAATTCAATCTTCATGCTGTGATAGTTTTGAGCAGATACTGTCAAGCGAGGAAGTCTATATGTGTGTCTGCTCCTCATCCTAGAAGGGGCTTCTTATGATTTTTCACTGTGTGCCATTCTCGTTTAATTATTGAGGCAATTACGGAACACACAACCAAGAGACAATTAGTGCTAATTCTATTCTTGTGGTGAATAAAAGGGATCAGAAAGCAGGGCAGCAGCACAGCAAATAGGTATGAGCTGTGTGAAGTAGTTTCCCCCCTTATGGAGTGGAGGTCTTTCCTCCATCTGAATAGAATCATAGAGTTGGAAGGGGCCACAGAGGTCATCTAGTCCAACCCCCTGCTCAGTGCAGGATCAGCCTAAAGCATCCCTGACAAGGGTTTGTCCAGCCACTGTTTGAAGACCACCAGCGAGGGGGACCTCACCACCTCCCTAGGCAGCCGATTCTCTTGCTCAGCTACTCCTAATATTCAGCTAGTGGCTTTCCGCCTGTAAGCTAAGCCCATGATTGCGAGTCCTGTCCTCTGCTGCCAACAGGACCAGCTCCCTGCCCTCCTCTAAGTGAGAGACTTCTTCACAAGATGAATAATTAACACATGGAATTAGCTGCCACAAGAAGTAGCGGTGGGCAGCTACTAGCTTCAAGAGGGGACTGGATGAACAGATGGAACAGAGGTCCATCAGTGGCTATTAGCTACAAGGTATAGAGATGGAGCAGTCTAGGGGCAGTGATGCTCTGTATTCTTGGTTCTTGTGGGGCAACAGTGGGAGGACTTCTGGAGTTCTGGCCCTGCTGGTGGACCTCCTGATGGCACCTGAGTTTTGGCCACCATGTGACACAGACTGTTGGACTGGATGGGCCATCGGCCTGATCCAACATGGCTTCTCTTCTGTTCTTCTTAAATACTTAAGAGAGCAACCATGTCCCCCCTCAACCTCCTGTTCTCCAGATTGAACATTCTCAAGTCCCTCAACCTTTCCTCGTGGGGCTTGGTCACCAGATGGTTCAGCTATTGAAACTTAGTAGTAACCAAGGTGTTGGCTTTGTCCTTAAAATCCCTAAAAGGCTTGAGCCCAGGGTATCTGGAAGACTGCCTCCTCACATACATTCCTGCCCAGGAATTAAGATCATAGAGAGAAGCTCTCCTGACTATCCCACCAATCAAAGATGCTTGTGTGGTGGGCATACAAGAGAGGGCCTTTTTGGTGGCAGCCCCACAATTACAGAACAACCTCTCCAGGGAAGTGTGCCTGACCTTTGGCTAATTTCCTTTTTTTATTTATTGGCAGTCCTAACTGAGATTTTAAATTTATGTATGTTTATGTTCCTAGGTGTTTTTATAATTGTTGCTTTATTGACATTTGATTTAAGTTGATTTGATTTGATTTCTTAGATTCCGATCCCGCCCTCCCGGCCAAAGACATTGTAAGCTGTCTTGAGTTCCTCAAAGTAGAAAGATGGCTAACAAATAAATAAATAAAATGTCAGCCCCCCCCGGGTTCATCTCCAGACAGGGAACTCGGCTGCCTTGTTCTTCAGGATTGCTGTTTGTAGCAGCCCACAGAAGGAGGGAAGGAGGGCGAGGAGGGGGAGTAGTAGTAGTAGTAGTAGTAGGTGGTGGTTTATAACCTGGCCTTCACTCAGAGTCTAAGAGTCTCTTACAGTCTCTTTTCCTTCCTCTCCCCTCAACAGAAACCCTGTGAGGTAGGTGGGCTGAGAGAGCTCTGAGAGAACTGCTCTTGAGAGAACATCTCTGAGAGAACTGTGACTGACTTATCGAACCATGAGAAATTTTAATTTGTCAGCTGGCTCTTGACCATCCCTAACCAGGAGTGGGAGGGAGGCATAGGCAATGTCACTGGTGATGTGGCTACATTTCTTCCTGGTGTGTACCAGAAGTGACATAATCATACATGTGACATCAAGTTGACATTCTGGTATTTGGACAAAACCTCTATGGTAAAAATGGCTTCTACCGTAGAGTTTTTGCCCAAAGTGGCCAAGACGTTTCCCCTTCCATAAGCGAAAACGTCCGTGGAGATAATTTCAAGTTGGTAGCCATGTTGGTCTGCAGTAGAAGAGCAAGATTTGAGTCCCGTAGCACCTTAAAGTCCAAGAACATTTTGAGGGCACAAGCTTTTGAAAGAGATACCTGATGAAGGGAACTTTGACTCTCAGAAACGTCTACCCCAGAAATCTTGGTGGTCTTTAAGGTGCTCCTGGATTCAAACCTTGATCTAACCTTCATGAGGGCAGCAAAGTTTACCATTTTTGAGCCTGAAGAGGTGGCAAGGGGAAGTTAAAGGGTGTCAGGGCAGAAACTTCTTCTCATGTGTGACAACCCATTCAAGACTCAAGAGTGCACCAGGCTACATCCTCAGCCAGTTTGGTGTAGTGGTTAAGAGCGGCGGACTCTAATCTTGGAGAACCGGGATTAATTCCCCACTCCTCCACATGAAGCCAGCTGAGTGACCTTGGGTCAATTACAGTTCTCTCAGAGCTCTCTCAGCCCCACCTGCCTCAGAACGTGCCTGTTGTGGGGAGAGGAAGTTAAGGAGATTGTAAGCTGCTCTGAGTGAAGAGCAGGGTATAAATCCAGCTCTTTTTCTTCTTTTTCTTCTTCTTCTCTGTCTCTTCAGTTTGGTGTAGTGGTTAGGAGCATGGACTCTAATCTGGGAGAACCGGGTTTGATTCCCCACTCCTCCATATGCAGCTGCTGGTGTGACCTTGGGTCAGTTACAAGTTATTTCAGAGCTGTTCTCTCACAAGCAGTTCTCAAAAGAGCTCTCTCAGCCCCACCTACCTCACAGGGTAGGTTGTGGGAAACGGAAAGGAGATTGTAAACCACTCTGAGACTCCTTTGGGTAGCGATGGGCAGGGTATAATTCCAAAAGAGGTACTTTTCTCCCTTCCTCACAATATAAGAACTCGTGGGCACTCCATGAAATTGCTGAGCGATCGGGTTAGAACGGATAAAAGGAAGTACTTCTTCACCCAAAGAGTGATTAACACTTGAAATTCACTGCCACAGGAAGTGGTGGCAGCTACAAGCATGGACGGCTTCAAAAGGGAATTAGATAAGCATATGGAGCAGAGGTCCATCAGTGGCTATTAGCCACAAGGTATAGATAGGGACTCTGGGGCAAGTGATGCTCTGTTCTTGGTGCTTGGGGGGGGCAACAGTGGGAGGGCTTCTAATGTCCTGGCCCCACTGGTGGACCTCCTGATGGCACTGGTATTTCTGGCCACTGTGTGATACAGAGTGTTGGACTGGATGAGCCTTTGGCCTGATCCAACATTGGCATCTCTTATGTTCTTAGGTTCTTATCTACTCCTCCTCCTTCTTCTTCACCAAAACCAGTAAAGAAGAAGAAGAAGAGAAGAGATTGGATTTATACCCCGCCCTTCACTACCCAAAGGTGTCTCAGAGCGGCTTACAAACTCCTTTCCCTTCCCCTCCCCACAACAGACACCCTGTGAGGTGGGTGGGGCTGAGAGAGCTCTGACAGTAACTGCTCTTTTTCAAGAACAGCTCTTATCAGAACTATGGCTTGCCCAAGGTCATCCAGCCAGGTGCAAGTGGAGGAGTGGGGAATCAAACCCGGTTCTCCCAGATTAAAGTCCACGCACTTAACCACTACACCAGACTGGCTCACAAATAAAGCTGCAAATAAATTATATTTTGTGCTTCAACTACTGTGCTTTACACAAGAGTAAATGGGGCTACTCTCATGTAAAGAAGGCAAAAAGCCAAAAAAATAAAAAAAGGAACAGCTGGAACTCCTGAAGGGGAGTCTGAATGGATTGCAGTGATGGCACGATCATCAGAAACAGCACAACACACACGAAAATGCAAAAGGTGGCTGCAGTCTGAAAAAACACTCTAGTTTAAGCAGGTCCATTATGCATAGTTCTGCATTCCCATCAGGTCTACATGTAGCACATATCCCACAATCTGAAAGTTTTCTTCTTGTGGGGCATGAAGCAACCCTTGGAGGAATTGGGGCAGGATCTGGTGTGCAGGAGTTGTGCCGGTGCCCATAGGGGAAGCTCTAGCATTTCATGAAAAGTCTATGGTAAAACCATAGTTTTAACCAGAAGTGATGTAAGCACACAAGCATGATGCCAGCAAACATTCCTCCCCCCCATTTCCTTCCACTGGTGTCTGAGATGCCAGCAGGCAATGAAAAGGACTCCCTTGTTATACCATTTAATATTATCTCCTGGTATCCTGACCTCCATTTTTGCCTATCCCAGGGTCTTGCAATTGCTACCAAGTCCTACTTTTCGTTGGTTGAATGTCATGAGAACTTTTTAATTGGATGTTGAACAGTAGTTTTGTGCCTTCTAAGTGTATGCTGAACTTTTGCACTCATGATCACAGTGCATGAGCAGAAACAGTTTCATCTGCTGTTACAAAAATTATGCATAACCGTGCAAGTAATGCGATCTGGCAACAGGGCCAACAGCTGCTGCATGGGGTGCTTTGATGACACAAAAATGGCACTCCCTGCGTACTGAGTTGCAATGAGAAAGGGGCTGGGAGATCACACATCTGATGAAAAGTCCTTATAGCATCCATAAGAGAACTTGAAGACTTTGTAACACAGGTCCATTCTGCATCTGACATTCACTCC
>NW_015213258.1:0-12726 GCF_001447785.1 Gekko japonicus | reverse complement strand
TTGAACAGCCATCTTTGAATGATGAACAAATAAGGCAAGAACATTTGTATCCGCCACCCTTTAAACTTTCTGAGAAATCATAAAACAGTGAATCCTAACCCTAACCCTAACTTTAACCCTAACCCCTAAACCTAAACCTAACCCCTAACCCTAATCCTAACCCTAACCCCTAACCCTTAACCCTAACCAATAACCCTAACCCTAACCCTCTAACCCTAACCCTCTAACCGTAACCCTCTAACCCTAACCTCCTAACCCTAACCCCTAACCCTAACCAAACCCTAAACCCTAAATCCTAACCTTAACCCTAACCCCTAACCCCAACCCTAACCCTAACATCTAACCCGAACCCTAACCCATAACCCTAACCCTATCCTAACCCTAAACTCCAACCCCTAACCCCTAACCCTAACCCTCTAACCCTAACCCCCTAACCCTAACCCTCTAACCCTAACCCCCTAACCCTGACCCTCTAACCCTAACCCCCTAACCCTGACCCTCTAACCCTAACCCCCTAACCCTGACCCTCTAACCCTAACCCCCTAACCCTGACCCTCTAACCCTAACCCCCTAACCCTGACCCTCTAACCCTAACCCCCTAACCCTGACCCTCTAACCCTAACCCCCTAACCCTAACCCTCTAACCCTAACCCCCTAACCCTAACCCTCTAACCCTAACCCCCTAACCCTAACCCTCTAACCCTAACCCCCTAACCCTAACTCTAACCCCTAATCCTAACCCTAAACCTAACCCTAAACCCTAACCCTAACCCTAAACCCTAACCCTAACCCTAACACCTAACCCTAACCCCTAACTCCTAAACCCTAACCCTAACCCCTAACCCTAAACCCTAACCCCAACCATAACCCTAACCCTATTGCCAAACTGTTACGATGGCCATTCTTGTCACATCAGAGGTGGGAAACGATATTATCTGGGTTGGAACCGGAAGGAGGATATGGTTTCCCAGGACAACGGTGGTTAGATGGGGCAATGGTCCATGAGAGTGCCCAAGGTAGAAATATTCAAAATAAAAAAAATTATTAAAGTTCCATGGTCAGTGGTTCGTTTGGTGAACTTGGTAGTGTTACAGATAATACTACAAAATCGACATAAAGAAGCCTCCTTTAAGAAAATCGTCTCCATTAAGAACACACTTATTCGGATTTATCAGTCTTTACTGAATATAAGAGCATGGGAGGAAACAAATTCAAAGAAGGAGGTATGGTGGCAACGCTGGAAGTGGTATGAAGCAGTCAATCCTCCAGTGCCCTAATTTAGTCTTTCTCTTTATTTTCTTTCCTTTAGGGGCAATTGCTAAGGAAGGGGGATATGGTAATAGACGTCAGAAGGCTGATGTAATCAATACAACTTTTAAAAGTATAAAGATCAAAGGGAAAATAAAAAAGGGGTTTAAGAAACACAGGAGAGAAAGAAAACAGGGAACCTGATATAACATTAGGTTTTATAAAAGATCTACAGCTGAACTTTGTGTTGTAAGGTTGGTGGGGGAGCTACTGATTGTAACTGGAGTTTCTTTGATTGTTGGTATAATCTTTTATGTACTCATGATGCAAAAACAAAAATAACTACATGTTATAATTGGTATAAATGCTGTAAATATTATAAAGGTTAAACAAGTTACATATGTTAAAACATGTTAAAAATATGTTATAAACGTTTAAAATGGTTTAAAATGTTTAAAAAGTTTTGAAAGGTTTAAAATGATTGAAGTATAACACATGTGCATATCAAGTTTTTGTATTACATTTCTGTATCAAATTTTTGTATTACATGTTTGAACTTTGTGTTTACGTGTTTACTCGTTAGTATTAAAATATTTGTACTTAGGCTAGAGCACCTAATGTAAAACTGGAAAGGAAATATGTGTTACAGGTTTTGAGGTTATATAGTTCAAATGTAATGTTGTTTAAACTTGTTTGTATGTGGAAAGCTGAAAAAAATAAAAACTTTATCTTCCTAAAAAAACCCAA
The DNA here is from genome assembly GCF_001447785.1 of Gekko japonicus. Taxonomy (NCBI): domain Eukaryota; kingdom Metazoa; phylum Chordata; class Lepidosauria; order Squamata; family Gekkonidae; genus Gekko; species Gekko japonicus. The sequence continues at coordinate 10,731 of NW_015213258.1, read as the reverse complement.
AACTTTATTTTCCTAACCCTAACCCTAACTTTAACCCTAACCCCTAAACCTAAACCTAACCCCTAACCCTAATCCTAACCCTAACCCCTAACCCTTAACCCTAACCAATAACCCTAACCCTAACCCTCTAACCCTAACCCTCTAACCGTAACCCTCTAACCCTAACCTCCTAACCCTAACCCCTAACCCTAACCAAACCCTAAACCCTAAATCCTAACCTTAACCCTAACCCCTAACCCCAACCCTAACCCTAACATCTAACCCGAACCCTAACCCATAACCCTAACCCTATCCTAACCCTAAACTCCAACCCCTAACCCTTAACCCTAACCCTCTAACCCTAACCCCCTAACCTTAACCCTAACCCTAACCCCTAAACCCTAACCCCAAACCCCTAACCCTAACCCCTAACTCTAACCCCTAACCCGAACCCTAATCCTAACGCCTAACCCCAAACCTAACCCCTAACCCCTTACCCTAACCCCTAACCCAAACCCTAACCCCTAAACCCGAACCCTAACCCCTCAGTTCATGCTGAAGGGATTCTCTGGTTCTACCTGAGTTCTCTTGGGTTTGGGCACTGTCTGGCACAGTGGCACAGGTTTTTCTATGGTCCACATTGCACAGGCTCTGGTTCTGGCCAGGCTGGCAAACCTGCCCCCTGAGTTCATACTGAAGGGATTCTCTGGCTCTACCTTAGTTCTCTTGGGTTTGGGCACTGACTGGCACCGGGGCACAGATTTTTCTGTGGTCCACATTGCACAGGCTCTGGGTATGGCCAGGCTGGCAAACCTGCTCCCTCAGGTCATGCTGAAGGGATTCTCTGGCTCTACCTTAGTTCTCTTGGGTTTGGGGATTGACTGGCAGAGTGGCACAGGTTACTCTGGGGTCCACCTTGCACAGGTTCTGGTCCTGGCCTGGCTGCCAAACCTGCCCCCTCAGTTCATACTGAAGGGATTCTCTGGCTCTACCTTAGTTCTCTTGGGTTTAAGAACATAAGAACATAAGAGACGCCAATGTTGGATCAGGCCAAAGGCCCATCCCGTCCAACACTCTGTGTCACACAGTGGCCAGAAATACCAGTGCCATCAGGAGGTCCACCAGTGGGGCCAGGAGGACACTAGAAGCCCCCTCCCACTGTTGACCCCCCCAAGCACCAAGAATACAGAGCATCACTTCCCCCAGAGCCCCTATCTATACCTTGTGGCTAATAGCCACTGATGGACCTCTGCTCCATATGCTTATCTAATTCCCTTTTGAAGCCGTCCATGCTTGTAGCCGCCACCACTTCCTGTGGCAGTGAATTCCATGTGTGAATCACTCTTTGGGTGAAGAAGTACTTCCCTTTATCCGTTCTAACCCGACCGCTCAGCAATTTCATGGAGTGCCCAGGAGTTCTTGTATTGTGAGAAAGGGAGAAAAGTACCTCTTTCTCTACCTGCTCTTTCCCATGCATAATCTTATAAACCTCAATCATGTCACCCCTCAGTCGTCGTTTCTCCAAGCTAAAGAGCCCTAAGCGCCTTAACCTTTCCTCATAGGGAAAGTGTTCCAACCCTTTTATCATTCGAGTTGCCCTTTTCTGCACTTTTTCCAAAGCTAGAATATCCTTTTTAAGGTGTGGTGACCAGAACTGCACACAGTATTCCAAATGATTATTATTCCCTCAGGTCATGCTGAAGGGATTCTCTGGTTCTACCTGAGTTCTGTTGGGTTTGGGCATTGACTGGCACAGTGGCTCAGGTTTGTCTGAGGACCACATTGCACAGGTTCTGGTTCTGGCCTGACTGGCAGACCTGCCCCCTCAGTTCATGCTGAAGGGATTCTCTGGTTCTATCTTAGTTCTGTTGGGTTTGGGCACTGACTGGCACCGGGGCACAGGTTCTTCTAAGGACCACATTGCACAGGCTCTGGTTCTGGCCTGGCTGGCAAACCTGCCCCCTCAGATCATGCTGAAGGGATGCTCTGGTTCTACCTGAGTTCTGTTGGGTTTGGGCACTGACTGGCACAGTGGCATAGGTTCTTCTGGGGTCCACATTGAACAGGTTCTGCTGCTGGCTTGGCAAACCTGCCCTCTCAGTTCATGCTGAAGGGATTATCTGGTTCTACCTGAGTTCTTTTTGGTTTGGGCACTGACTGGCAGAGTGGCACTGGTTCTGGGGGGCTCACTTCACAGGTTCTGCTGCTAGCCTGGCAAATATGCCTCCTCCCACCTCACTTACTTTCTTTGAGAGGTTCTTGTGGAGACATCGTCTTCTGCCTGCCTTTTTCCCATAGGAAACAATTGAGAAAGAATCAGAAGACAGCCAGTTCCACTGTGGGCCTGATAGAAGCCCTCCGTGGGCCCCCTGTGTTAAATAGTGGTTTCCATGGATGAACAGACTCCCAGTCAAGTGATCAGCTCTGCTTTATTCAGTGATTTCAGGAAGAACAAGACTGTAGACCAGAGCCTCAGCTCCATTATATTGCCTGCAATGGCCACACCCCAACACACCCCACTCCCAATGATAGGCTACTGCCAGAATCCTGTTGGTCTATTGTTATTTGGCTCCAAACTCACCCTGTCTCTGGCAGCACAGTCCTGCAGTGTTTCAGTCCCAATATATAACAGCAAGTCAAAAGACACAGCTGCTTTTTTTAAAAAAAACCACAACTGTGCAAACATCATCATCATATCTAATACCAACGTCTGGCCCCATCTCTGCATATCTAAATCTCTGTACTGGGGTCACACCGACACTAAACAGATTTTTGTGGAAGGAAACAAGCATGTGTGTTTTCCAAGTTACAAATAAGATTATCAAGGTATTAATCTTTTCAATCTCAGTATTTATTTTTCATTCCTTTCTGACAGAGAAAGTTTGATCTTCAAAAACCAAAAGTGTTACCTGTGCTCAGTTCAGAGTTTGGATCCAAAGTGTTCTAAAAGCATTCAAAATATTTAGACTGACAGACATCTTGGAACAATTAAGGAAGTTAAGACGTGTTTATGATTTTAACAAGATTAGCACAGGTTAGAATGGGGGGGGAGTAAAGGAGATGCTTGCCCCGCCCCAGAGGGGAGAGAGGAGAAGGCAGGTGGGCGGGGGGCGCCCCTCTGCCCTGCCTGCCTGCTGGGGCCTGGCAGATGGGACCATAGCGGGAGGAGGGCGCCTTGGAGTGGCTCTCTTCCTCCACCCCAAGTGGGCAGTTTGCAAAGTTGGGACAGAAAGGGGCCGGCTGCGGCGCACGGCGGCATCGCCCCCCGCCAGCCAGCCAGCCCGCCAGCTGGCTGGGGAAGGCAAGGCCGGGCGGGGCTCTCTGGTGGCCCGTCAGCCACGGGACGGCGCGCTGGGGGGGCGGGGTGCAGTTTGGCGCCCCTGAGGGCCGGTGCACCCTAGGCGAGCGCCTAGTTCCCCTAGCGGGCGAGCCAGCCCTGGGCGCGGCGCGATCACACCAGCAATGGCTAGGCGCTGCTGCCGTGACAAATGGGGTCATTTTTTTTAAAGCTGAAACGGCACTTTCGCTTTCCTCTTTGTGCGCATGCACCGTTGGGTGCTTGTGCGCATCTTGTGGAGACTTGGGAAGAAAAATAACCTGTTTGCGAAGGGACATGGGCGGGCGCCGGATGCCACCACCACCGGAAACACGATCAGACACCTGCCCTTGCCCCGTGGTTTCCGGAAACTAGTACCTCGGAGGTACTAGTTTTTTACACCGCATCTTCGGCCGGAAACCTCGGGTTCACCACGGGAGCTCTACGCTTCCCAGATGCTGCAGTGTGATTGCACCCGGAAAATCCGCCTATCTTCCATCTCTGTAGCATGGCTAATGCTCCGTGTGACCGCAGCCTTAATATACCTTATAAAAACTTTAGATTTGTGCATATGCACTATAAAAAACAACTTCTGAAATCAGAAATCTTACCAAATCTAATTCTGGGCATATAACAAGGATGTGTGACCTAGTTTAAGACTTAAGAATGTTAGGCCAAAAGAAAGTGTTTTAGAATTCATGGCAGTTGGCTTACTACGGCAGACCAAGTGCTGAGGACAACATAGTATTCCAAGTAATTTAGGCTGTAATGTACAATGAGAGTGACTCTAGTCCCCCCCCCCAGAAGTTGCATCCCAAATAATCATAAGCATTATCAGCAAGTGGTCAACGTAACATTTTCAAGAACAAGATTAACACTCCATACCATTTCCCTACTTTTACACCATTTTGGATTACATACAGATTTGCAAATTGTACTGGAACATGAAATGTAACACCATTATCAAGTCAGAGTCCTTGTGTTAAAAACAGTTAAAAGTGGCAAGAGACAGGGAGTACAAAAGTAGCATGATGAAGAAGGACCGCATTAGTATGACTAGAACAGGTTTCTATGTCTCCCTCTGCTTTCCTAAAACAGTCTATAATCAATGCCATTATTTACTCCACCTCATCATAAATATCTAGCCAAAGATTATACATCTGCAGTAACAGTTGACTGGTCTTTAAAAGGTTTAGATATGCAGACTACAACTTCTAAAACTTTCTAGGATACTTGGAGAAGTCAGAGATGAGTTAGTAATTTATTAAAGGTAAAGGTTCCCTTGCTCAAAAGCCAGTCGAATCTGACTCTAGCGTTGCAGTGCTCATCTCCGTTTCAAAGCCGAAGACATTTCCGTGGTCATGTGGCCGGCATGACTAAACACCAAGGCGCATGGAATGCTGTTACCTTCCCACTGAAGTGGTACCTATTTATCTACTTGCAATTTCTTGCTTTCGAACTGCTAGGTTGGCAGGAGCTGGAACTAGAGCTCACTCACTCGGGTCTCGAAATGCTGAACTACCGACCTTCCACAGCCTGCAGTTCAGCGTCTTAACTTGAGCCACCGCAGGTCCTTAGTAATTTATTACCTGATGGGAAGTGTCTACAACACTCCCTTCCACCAACTTTAACTCTTTTCAAAGAATTAGTATTTTTCTACATTTGAATTACACCATAAAGTAGGAATACAGGCTACTGCATATCAATATTATAATACTCAGAAACTGTGAATTTGGGCTGTTCAGCATCCTAAGGTATTGGTTTTGTGGTCTTGATGCCAAATAAAGAAGTTGGTATTGAAGAGGAACAGCAGACAAATGCCAGCCATAGTAGATTGTTACATAAAGGGACTTGATCAAAAATGCTTATCAGAATGAACACTTTCATTCAGACCAGCATTCCTATTCTATTTCTGAAACCACACAGCACAGAAGAAAATATCAAGGCTAAGTCTCTCATGCCAATGTTTGTGATGAATAATTAATTACCCTCTTTTTGTCTGTGGCCATCTTTTGATTGTGCTAGACAGTTCCAGTTCATAACCAAAAGTATAAAATAATGTGAAGTCCTACTTGACAGGGGGTGGAAAGCATGTAAACACCCTGGACAGTGACCAATAGCCCACTAGGATTGTTGTGGTTCAGCACCACAGCAGCAGTCAGATAAGAGGAGCTGCTCTCTGTTTATGCCAATGACGCATTACAGTCCTATTAACAGCACTGAGATCTACTTTCTGCTTTCAGAGGATCCGGGTCCAGGTTTATTTTCCCTACATCATTCTCTTCACTAGGGAAGGTTTTGAGATTTGCAAGGATGTGTTCCACCAAGAACCGAGTGGCTTCGTCAATGTTGGTATTGTCCTGAAGACATCAAAAGAGAAAAAGGTAATTATTTCCATCCCCGCGGTACAGAAGAATCCAGAAGGTACAAACCATCATCTCTATGGTACACATTCTATACAGTTATGCTTCATAAAAGATTAAGCGGAGGCATTTAGAACTTTGTGGTGTGTAGTTTAAAATTTAGGATTACGAATCAAGTACATAGTTATTACTTCTACTTTGTGCAACAAATTTAGACAGCAATCTCAGTTTAAAAAGTAATGCTGAATTCTCATGAATAGATTTTTATTGAGTTTTTAGGATATACAAGGAAAGAGAAAAGTATGGGGGCAGGGGAAAGAACAAAGGTAATTTTTTGCATGTAACTTTCCTATACTTGTCATTTAAAATTATACAAAGATAGACTGCAAGGTTAAAGAGTTCATAAGAGCTTTTTAATATTATGATATTGAAAAGTTCATATCTTTATATTTCTCTCTTATCCATAATCCAACAAAATCTTCTTCCATTTGCCCTTTTAACATTGAAGTCAATTTGTCCATTTCCGCACTTTCCATAATCTTCCATATTACATTGTGTTCAGAAGATATTGATGAAAGTATCCAATATTATGCAAATAAAATTCTAGCTGCAGTTACTACATGAATAAAAAAATATCTTTGATTTCTTTTCAAAGTTCTCTGGTATGTTGTTGTTCAGTCGCACAGTCGAGTCCGACTCTTCGCGACCCCATGGACGAAATCTCGCCAGGCCCTCCGGTCTTCCGCCGTCCTCTGAAGTTGGCTCAACTTCATGTTCGTTGCATCAATGACACTGTCTAACCATCTCATCCTTTGCCGTCCCCGTCTTCTTTGACCTTCAATCTTTCCCAGCATCAGGGTCTTTTCCAGTGAGTGCTCCCTTCTCATTTGGTGGCCAAAGTATTTGAGCTTCAGTTTCATTATCTGGCCTTCCAGGGAACAGTCAGGGTTGATTTCTTTGAGGATTGACTGATTTGTTCTTCTTGCAGTCCAAGGGACTCTCAAGAGTCTCCTCCAGCACCATAGTTCAAAAGCATCTATTCTTCGGCGCTCGGCCTTCCTTATAGTCCAGCTCTCGCAGCCATACATGACTACTGGGAATACCATTGCTTTGACCATGCGGACTTTTGTTGGCAGGGTGATGTCTCTACTTTTTATCATGCTGTTTAGGTTCGCCATCGCTTTCCTCCCAAGGAGCAGGCGTCTTTTAATTTCATGGCTGCAGTCACAGTCTGTGGTGATCTGGGATCCCAGGAACGTGAAGTCTGTCACTACTTCCACGGCTTCCCCTTCTATTTGCCAAGGAGTGATGGGGCCGGATGCCATGATCTTAGTTTTTTTGATGTTGAGCTTCAAGCCCACTTTTGCGCTCTCCTCTTTTACTCTGAGCAAGAGGCTCTTTAGATCCTTTTCACTTTCAGCCATTAGAGTGGTATCATCTGCATATCTGAGGTTGTTGATCTTTTCCCCAGCAATCTTAATTCCCGCTTGTGATTCATCCAGGCCAGCATTTCGCATGATGTACTCTGCATATATATTAAATAAGCAAGGTGACAGTATACATCCTTGTCGTACTCCTTTTCCTATGCTGAACCAATCAGTTGTTCCGTATCCGGTTCTAACTGTCGCTTCTTGGCCCTTATACAGGTTTCTCAAGAGACATGTGAGGTGGTCTGGTACTCCCATCTCTTTAAGGACCTGCCATAGTTTGTTGTGATCCACACAGTCAAAGGCTTTAGCATAGTCAATGAAGCAGAAGTAGATATTTTTCTGGTACTCTCTTGCTTTCTCCATAATCCAGCGAATGTTGGCAATATGATCTCTCGTTCCTCTACCTCTTCGAAACCCAGCTTGTACTTCTGGTAGTTCTCTATCCACGTACTGTTGAAGCCTAGCTTGTAGGATCTTGAGCATGACCTTGCTAGCGTGTGATATGAGTGCAATTGTGCGATAGTTTGAACATTCCTTGGCATTGCCCTTCTTTGGGATTGGAATGTATACTGATCTTTTCCAATCCTGTGGCCACTGTTGCGTTTTCCAAATTTGCTGGCAAATGGAGTGCAGAACTTTAACAGCATCATCTTCTAAGACTTTGAATAGCTCAGCTGGAATACCATCACCTCCACTAGCTTTGTTGTTAGTAATGCTTTCTAAGGCCCATTTAACTTCACATTCCAGGATGTCTGGCTCAAGGTCAGTGATTATACCGTCGTGTTTGTCAAGGACATTGAGGTCTTTCTTGTATAGTTCTTCTGTGTATTCTTGCCATCTTTTCCTAATCTCTTCTGCTTCTGTTAGGTCCCTACCGTTTTTGTCCTTTATCATGGCCAGCTTTGCATGGAACGCTCCCTTGATTTCTCCAATTTTCTTGAAGAGATCTCTAGTCCTTCCCATTCTATTGTTTTCTTCTATTACTTTGCACTGTTCATTCAGGAAGGCCTCCTTATCTCTCCTTGCTGTTCTCTGGAAATCTGCGTTCAGTTGGGTAAATCTTTCCTTTTCGCCTTTGCCTTTCGCTTTCCTTCTTTCCTCTGCTATTTGTAAAGCCTCATCAGAAAGCCATTTTGCTTTCTTGCATTTCTTTTTCTTTGGTATGGTGGTGATTGCTGCCTCCTGTACGATGTCACGAACCTCTGTCCATAGTTCTTCAGGCACTCTATCTATCAAATCCAGACCCTTGAATCTATTCTTCACCTCTACTGTATATTCATCAGGGATGTGATCTAGGTCAAACCTGAATGGCCTCATGGTTTTCCCGATTTTCTTCAGTTTAAGTCTGAATTTTGCAATGAGTAGCTCATGATCTGAACCACAGTCAGCTCCAGGTCTTGTTTTTACTGACTGGATAGAGCTTCTCCATCTTTGACTGCAAATTATATAGTCAATCTGATTTCGGTGTTGCCCATCTGGTGATGTCCATGTGTAGAGTCGCCTCTTAGGTTGTTGGAAAAGGGTGTTCGCTATGACCAGTGTGTTCTCTTGACAAAACTCTGTTAACCTTTGCCCTGCTTCATTTTGCTTTCCAAGGCCAAACTTGTCTGTTATTCCGGTTACCTTTTGACTTCCTACTTTAGCATTCCAGTCCCCTATGATGATGAGGACATCATTTTTTGGTGTTAGTTCTATGAGGTGTTGTAGGTCTTCATAGAACCGGTCCACTTCAGCCTCTTCTGCATCAGTGGTTGGGGCATAGACTTGGATTACTGTGATGTTGAATGGTTTGCCTTGGAATCGGACAGAAATCATTCTGTCATTTTTGAGATTGTATCCCAGTACTGCCTTTTGCACTCTCTTGTTGACTATAAAGGCCACACCATTTTTTCTACGAGATTCCTGGCCACAGTAGTAGATATAATGGTCTTCTGAGTTAAATTCGCCCATTCCTGTCCACTTTAGTTCACTGATTCCTAGGATATCGATGTTCAGTCTTGCCATCTCATGATTCCTAGGATATCGATGTTCAGTCTTGCCATCTCATTTTTGACCACGTCAATATTCTCTGGTATACAATTAAATAAAAACAATTCTGGTTGAAAGGGTACTGAAATCTGCATGACAGTCTGAATAAAAGTATGTAAAGGTAAAGGTTCCCTTCCTTGAAAGCCAGTCGAATCCGAATCTAGGGTTGTGGTGCTCATCTCCGTTTCAAAGCCGAAGAGCCAGCGCTGTCCAAAGACATTTCCGGGGTCATGTGGCCAGCATGACTAGATGCCGAGGTGCGCAGAAGGCTGTTACCTTCCCACTGAAGCGGTACCTGTTTATCTACCTGGAATTTCTTGCTTTCGAACTGCTAGGTTGGCAGGAGCTGGGGCCAGAGACGGGAGCTCACTCCGTCATGCAGCACTCGGGTCTCGAACTGCTGAATTATCGACCTTCCAGCCTGCAGTTCAGCATCTTAACCACTGAGCCACCATAACCCAAAACTTTCGCACTATATCACATGTCCACCACATATGATAAAATGTACCTACATGTTTTTTACACTTCCAGCAATTATTCAACACATTTTTATACATTTTAGCTATTCTATCTGGTGTTAAACACCATCTATAAAACATCTTATACAGATTCTCTTTAAATGCCACCGATTTAGTTATTTTCACATTCACTTCCCGTAGTTTACTCCACTGTGCAAGATCAATATTATAACCTAGATTTTGCATCCATTTCACCGGGGGGGGCGCGTTTCTGCAGTAACAAGTCCAAGGGATGGATATCTTGCGTGCAGGGGTTAGGGTTATTTGCCTCAGGGCGGGCTCTCCTCCCTCCTGCCCACCTCCTCATCCTGTACCTCTTAGCTGTGGTGAGCGAGCAAGGGGGAGAGTGGAGGGAGGGTGAGTGAAAAGTACTGAGCCTGATGCATAGCAAAGTGATTCCAGCTCATACTTTATTTAGAGATGTAGAACAAGAGAGAGGCTGCCGGCTCGCAGGCCGGCTTATATTTAGGAGTCAAACCACACCCAAGCACACACCCTTCACTAGTGATAGGATATTTACAGCGGCCAAGAGTTCCATAGGTCCTACCTTGGATCCTAGCCCTCTGATAGGTGCGGGCTAGGATCCATTTGGTCTATTGTTCCTTAGAGCAAAGCTAGGGCTCTCCACCTGACCACGTGTGGGCTTGGCCTTGCGCGCGGCCAAGCTTATTTTATTTATTTATTTATTTTCGCATTTATATCCCACCCTATCCCGAAGGCTCAGGGCGGCTAACAGGGGCATCAAGTGCCAAGTAAAACAATATCATATCGTTTAAAACAAAACATATAATTAAAACAATCACATATAGTTTAAAACCATAAATTACAATCAGATATATAGCAATATACAGCAAACTTCAGCAAGAGGGAAGATCTTAACCTCACCTAGCTACCGACAGTCTCATACTCAGAGCCATTTCCAGTGCCACAATTCACCCCCCGGGGGCAAGACAATCAGCTGTTAAATTCGCTAGGGCATAGGGATGGATGGAATGATGACGGCGGCTGCTCCTATCCAAAGGCCTGGCGGAAGAGCTCCGTCTTGCAGGCCCTGCGGAACTGAGCTCTTTCCACTAGGTAGGAGCCACCACCGAAAA
>NW_015213257.1:0-11807 GCF_001447785.1 Gekko japonicus | reverse complement strand
AGTGAAAAGTAAAAATGTTTTATTTTCTTCAAAGTATTGCAAGATTCATTCCAAGTTCTGCCCCACAGAACTCCCAAATTGAGGTTACACATGCATGAAATGCTTCCAACTGTACTATACTGTTTGTATACAAAGAAACAGTTTTGAGCTGCTCATCAGCTGACAAACTGCCAAATAACTGGTGAGCAGAACGGGAGCAGAAGGTGCTTGACCATACCTAATCAACTGTGTACTAAATTCTTTTATATTTCACTGGGACTCACTCACAGAGTTTTTACTGTGATAATAATGCTGAGCAAACTCTCATAATTGAAGCCAGTTCAGAATTCTGTAGGGGTGTTTGCACCCTTCCAAAAGTGCCCCCTCCCACGGCTTACAAAAGGAATGAAAATCCCAGCATTTATGCACATCAGGAAAAAGAAGAGATATTCATGGGAGATTGATTAATTTGCCCAGCCACATTAAATTCAAACATGGCGTTAGCCTGATTGTTTTGTGTTCCTATCAATATTGGGGATTTATGATTTATAGAATAGCAACCGGCAATAGGAAGCAATCACCAATGTATACAGAGGTCCCACCTTTTCCGGGAGATACCAGTAATAGAAACAAATGCTGAAGTCAGTTTAAATTGATGTCTTTACTGTATTCTTTCCCACATTCAAACAATACACATACGCACAAACAATTACACAACTTCTAGGTAAAATAAAGAGATGGATAGCACAATGTCAGGTAGCCCTGTCATAGATCTGGAATGTGGAGGGAAGCACCTCCTCCTCATTCCCAGCTCATCCCTGTCCAGCTTTTGTGCGCTATCTCTGGTTTGACCTTTTTCTGTTCCCAGCTGCAATTAACTCGGCTGGGAAAGCTAACGGTTTCTGCTCTTTGCCCGCTCGCTTGCTTGCTTCAGCCCATGCACACGAATCATATCCATTGGCTTCAGCTCATGGGGGGGGGAGTTTGATTACACTGTTTGATTAAACTCATGGGGGTTAAGCGGGGATTAAGCAGTGCTTACCATCCCAAAACTAATGGACAAATGGAGCATGTCAATCAGACATTCGAACAATATCTTAGATGCTTCACTAACTTCCAGCAGAATGATTGGGAGGGGCTCCTCCCTCTGGCGGAATTTTGTTATAATAATGCATGTCACTCATAAACTTGAGTGTCTCCGTTCATGGCGGTTTATGGTTATGAGGCTCCACCTCTCCCGTTCCTTTCTGACATTCCACTCCCGGAGGGGGAAGTGAGAGAATGGTGCAAACATCTCAAAGAGACCTGGTCGGTGTTGTGCAAAACTTTGGATGCAGCTAAACAAGCCTACAAGGCTCAAGCAGACAAAAAATGGTCTGATGCCTGGGATGTCCAGCCAGGAGACTCTGTTTATGTGTCTACCAAAAACATTACGGGCCTTCATCCTAATCGGAAATTGGGGTGGAAATTTCTGGGGCCGTTTAAGGTTAAACGAACAATCAATGAGGTGGCTGTGGAACTTGAATTGCCTAAAAATCTAAGACATTTGCATTCCATTTTCCATTTCAGCCTTCTTCATTGTGATCCTGGGCCAAATGTGTGGTGACCACAACAACCTTGCCCCCCCTCCCCTGCTAGTGCAAGGCGAACCACATCACGGTTGTTGATATTTTGGACTCTAAGCTGAAGTGTAGTAAACTGTATTATTTGATTGAATGGGTGGATTTTGGTCTGCAACACAGGAAATGGGTAGCGGAAGAGCATGTCTCCACCCCCCGTCTTCTCAAACGCTTCCACCAGCACTTTCCCAAGAAACCTGGGAGGGGTTGTTGGGAGGGGCAGGATGTTAGGTAGCCCTGTCAGAGATCTGGCATGTGGAGGGGTGCACCTCCTCCTTGTTCCCAGCTCATCCCTGTCCAGCTTCTGTGCGCTATCTTTGGCTTGACCTTGTTTCTGTTCCCAGCTGCACTTAACTCGGCTGGGAAAGCTAATGGTTTCTGCTCTTAGCCCGCTGACTTGCTTGCTTCAGCCCGCACATGCGAATCATATCCATTGGCTTCAGCTCATAGGGGAGGAAGTTTGATTACACTATAAGTCAGGGGCCATTATACTGTAAGTTATTCCTGACAAAAGCTGTATACACGTACTTTAGTACTGGACTACCAATAAACACTTATCTTCTGAAGAAGCCTTGTGTGGTGTATCCTGACTAAGGAGACTGACACACATTCGCATTAGCAGGATGGTGGTGTATCCTGACTAAGGAGCCTGACACACATTCGCATTAGCAGGATGTCGTTGGTGGGTAATACTTTACCTGTCTGAGGAGATGAAGCTTCCAAGTGGAAAAATAAGGGAACTATAAGAAAATGGGGGTTTAAGCTAAGGAAATGGGAATCATGTGACTGGATCTGCAGACACTCGTGGAAAGACTCTGGCTGCAGTCTCAGAGTCTTGGGGTAGGATGAATGGCAAGATAGCCAAAGATAAGAGTCAGTGAATATAGAGGTCATGGAGGGGGTATAGAGAGGAAGAGCAAGAGAGTGAGCACATGGCTGGGTGTCCCTTTTAAGGAGGGGCTTTGGGGTTGTGCCAGGCTGGTCACATGTCTTGGCACACCTCCTACTACTCCATCCCAAATTGGGTACTATTGGGTACAGGGAACAAGGAGAGGGGAATAAGGGAGTGGTCAATATTGAGAGCTAGTAACTTAGACTGGAGAGTGGCACCTGGATGAAGAGGTATGAATCACCGGGCAAGGGCTATTGATTCTTGATGGGCTTAGCCAAGCCTGTTGATGGGCGAGAGATTAGTTTCCAAGCAACTGTGTGTAGAACCTCTCAATTACGTGCAGTCATGGCATTTGGAGCTCTTTGTTTCTGGTCTTCTCTCTGGGTTAACAGTGTGTCACATGGCTAGGGAGCTGGTCCATTTTACAGCAGGCAGCAGGGCAGGTAACATCCAGGAACCATTGGCACAACATACAGGAAAGCTTTCTGTTTCTGGGTGTGTGTCTAGCTGGCATCCTTTTTGGGTTACCACACAGTTCAGTCCCTATTTGCACATTGCTTGCACAATCCATTTTATCATTTACGGGTTATAAAGTCCATAAGAGCACATTAAGTCCCTTGCAGGGCAACAGTGACACATCCCTTTTTTCACCTGTTCCATGCTGCCATTCTGGCACAGGGTGATTTAAATAGGCCTGGATATAAACTGGTTAGCCACAGAGGTCATTTTTGGGGGGAACGCGGGGGAACGCAGTTCCCCCGGGTGAGGTGCAGGGGGAAACCAAGGAGGTGAAAAGAAACTCAATGCATAACAGGTTTAAGAAAATGACATTCGATTGTTTTTAAAGAAGGTGTAATATGCTGAAACTTAGTTCTTTGGTTTGCAGAATTTAAAGGAACGTTTTGACACTTCTGTCTGCCCCCTCCCTCCCTCCCTCCCCCAAAGTTTCAAAGTCAGCTTCGTTAATGTATTGAAGGGGACCAGGAATTAATGAAATAAATAGGCAGAGGTCGATTCGGGGGGGATCGCAGTTCCCCCGGGTGAGGGGCGGGGCACACAACGAAGCCCCACCCCCTGCTTCCAGCCGCCCTGCTTCCGGCCCTCATTCAGCCAGGAGGAGGCAGGAGAAGAGGGAGGGTAAGTTGCTTCCTCCCCGCCTCTCCCCACCCCTGCCTGCCTGGGGCCAGGGAGGGCCTTGGCGGGGCTTCCTCGCACTCCCGCTGGCCTTGCAGGTCCACCGCCGGGCCCCTGATGTCAGGGGGTGTGGCATATGCTAATGAGTTATGCTAATGAGTTCCCCTAGCTCTTTTTCTATGAAATGACCCCTGGTTAGCCACAACTAGTTTTGCAGGTATAGAGTGGGTTTCTCAGAACAGGTAGGGTTAACTGGCAAACATCCTGAGGCATCTGGCACGATATAGGCCATCACTATACCTTGTAGCTGGGTGCACTCTGAATGAGTACCCTTGGTGCTAAGTGGCATCTTTGGAACCTGGTAAGAGCCTTGCAGCACATCAGGGGAGAGGAATGAATCTTGGTCCTTCTCAGTACATATGGTTGTGTAGGTGGTGGTAAGCAAGGCTGGCAGAAGCACCTGCTGAGTTTGGAGCTGAGGTGGATCTTCCCAAACAGCAGACTAGGCAGATGCCTGGCACAGCCCACCCTCAGAATTGTCAGCTTTTGTGGATAAGCACTGATGTAGATCAGCTATTTATTTAGAAGAAGAAGAGATTGGATTTATACCCTGCCCTTCACTACCCGAAGGAGTCTCAGAGCAGCTTACAATCCCTTTCCCTTCCCCTCCCCACAACAGACACCCTGTGAGGTCGTTGGGGCTAAGACAGCTCTCTTGAGAACTGCCCTTGAGACAACAGGTCTGAAAAAACTTAAGACTGACCCAAGGTCACACCAGCAGCTGCATGAGGAAGAGTGGGGAATCAAACCCAGTTCTCCCAGATTAGAGTCTGTACTCTTAACCACTACACCAAACTGGTTCACCAAATTTATTTTTTAAATAAACCAGTTAAACCCATACTTGGTTGTCTCATGTCATCATTTGGGCAAGGTGCCAGGGGCAGATGAGTCTTCTAATTAAAAGAGTCTTTGAATTCATTTTTTTTAAAATTAGGCATATAAAGGCACTGCAAGGGAACTTATTTTACTGTCCATCAGCAAGGATTAAATAACAAGAATGGGGTTGCAAAAAGAGTGTCTGCAATGTCCTTTCAAGTAAAAACATAATGGTGTCAAAGCAGCAACAGTCAGGGTAACAATGGCTGAGAACAGGCACAAAAACATCATGGAAGTGTGCAAGTTGAGATTTTCTTATATTGCTTTCTGGACCCTTAGAAATGACAGTGTTCACAATGAAAAATCTGTTCTATGACAATTAAGCACAGAGCTATTGAGAAACACACCTGATTCTATTCTTTTGAATATTTAAAAAAATCAAGGTCATTGCCCTTTGAATAAAGTGGAATGATGACACATACAGTTACAATTGGCTTCTTTGAACTGGCAGAATTATTAGCATTAGGTATGCAAAGCTTCTACATAGGTCCTCATATCAGAGGAGTAGCTAATGGGTGAAAGTGTTCTGCTGAATGTTTAACTAACCTTGGACTTGGTATATTTGGCTTAATGAAGTTCTCTGAGCCAATTTCTGTTCTCAGTTTAATCAGCCCAAACCCTTTTAAAGATTAAGTTTGTGTCTTCTGGCAGAAATAAAAAACCTGTAGCCTTAAGACTCAAAGAAATAAAATGAATATTCATAACAACCATAGAGCCTGAGCTCCTTTTTGGAGAGAGAACATAAAAGTTAGAAGGAACATAAAAAGGTAAGAGAGTCCACCTAGTCCACCATTCCATTTCTGTTGGGAAAGTGAGGTGCCACAGAAGCCCATAAGCAGGACCAACAGCTTTCCTTGCTGGTATTCTTCTTGAGAAATTTAAAGAGTTCTTTTTATTTATCCTAATGCTTATAGTGATGCCTGCCTGCCTGCCTTCCTTCCTTCCTTCCTTCCTTCCTTCCTTCCTTCCTTCCTTCCTTCCTTTCTTCCTGTCATCTTCCATTTTATTATTTTGTGTATGTTACCTCACTTCCACTCTATAATACCTGCCTCTTCTTGCCGTTGTTTCTACCCTTTTCTAGGGATGTTTGAATGCCCATCAGTTTGGCTCGTGTTATAGTCAGCAATTATGAACAAGGAACTGATTTTCTAGAGATCCATTTGACTGTTCTTTGATTCTTCATTCCTTCCTTCCTTCCTTCCTTCCTTCCTTCCTTCCTTCCTTCCTTCCTTCCTTCCTTCCTCTTCCATTTTATTATTTTGTGTATGTTCCCTCACTTCCACTCTATAATACCTGCCTCTTCTTGCCGTTGTTTCTACCCTTTTCTAGGGATGTTTGAATGCCCATCAGTTTGGCTCGTGTTATAGTCAGCAATTATGAACAAGGAACTGATTTTCTAGAGATCCATTTGACTGTTCTTTGACGGGTTTATGGCTATTTGACAGGCTGCTTCACTATATTTATTCCCAACAGTGCAGTGTAAAATGGCTTTTCCTGTAGTCATGATGACAATTTGTCTGCCGTGCCCCTGGAAGGCTTCTGGAAGTTTTGTGTTTTTTTAAATCAGAAAATGGTATTATGTAGTTGTTACCTAACATCATAACAATGTATTGCAACACTTGCTGAAGTCTTGCTTTCATTTTTGTTACAAGTACGTCTACAAAGTAAGCCTCTATCCTTTTTCCATTGCATAGTTGTAAGGAGGAAAGTTTAAGCAGCAGCATCACTAATTTTGTGTGCAGGCAAAGAGGTACAAGTGAAGTCCTGCTACTTTACACCTCCAAGACTGTAGTTCTACCCCAACATGGGTGGACCTGTTGGGTAGTCTGCTAAAGAATAAGAGGGCGAAAGGTGTAGATGAGCTATTTAATAATTTCAATAAAACCTCAGTGTAACCCACATTGATGCCTGATGTATTCATGGTCCAATTTTCATTATTGTTTAGGAACCAAAGCAAAGTATTGGGCACATGATTTGAATTATTAATTTCTTAGACTTTTTTCTTAATAATTTGAATAATTGATTTATTATACCTTGGTTCAATATAAGTCTAGGTATTCCTCACTCTCAATGAATGGTGAATTATTAGATGATTAATGTTTTGGTTTTTTTTTAAAAAAATATTTACCAAAAACTACAAGAAAATAGGGAGGGGAAATCTATAAACTATGGGATAAAGATAACTACTAAAACCCCAAGAGGTGGCGGTCATATAATGCTTACATTAACATAGCTTAGATTTAAAAAAGGATAATTGGTTACAATAAAGGTGATCATTAACATTGCTTAATTGTTTCAAGTCCAGATATTATGACTTATTAAGGAACATTACAGATACACGGTTATATATTAGTAAAGGAAAAAAAAACAAGCTTCACAGAAAGTTAGCATCTCATTTTTTGTTTCTTCTTTCCCTCAAACAATATCCTTGCTTGGGGACTGCCACCCCATGTTCTGAGTCCGAGTCTTCTCCAGTAAGTGTTTCATCATCACTTCCTTTTCACTCTCCTCGTCATCTTCCCCTGATGGTCCACATTACTGCTGCTAACTCACTGGCTTTCATAACAGAGTCAATTTTTTTTCCCTTTTGTCTTTAAATTTGAAAAGTATGCATTCAGCTATAATCCATTTGTAGGGGATGTCGTTCTTTTGTAAAAACAAAGCCAAGTGTCTGTATTTTCTCCTTTTCTTTCTTATTTCAAATGGAATATCTTTCAAAACTCTTATCTCCTTGCCATCAATTTTAAGAGTAGTTCCATTTGTTGCCTTTAATATCTGATCCCTCACTCATCTTCTGGAGAATCTAACCACCACCTTGCCAGACAGATTATTTTTCTTAATGTACTCTGAATATGACCTGTAGATCACATCCATCTCACCTTGTAAAAAATCTGCTTTTAAATTTGCAACCTGTCCCAAAGCATCAATCATGATCTGTTTAAGATTTTCCCCTTTAGGCTCAGGAACTCCCTGAACTCTCTGAATAAAGCATAACTTTTCCATTTGGAGCTGTAACAGCTGGGCTTCATCCATACTTCTCTTCTTTTCCATCTCCTGCATCTGTTTTTTAAGCTTTTTGGTGTTGGCATCCACTTCTTTGAGGTTCTCAGCTGTTTGCTCTGGTTTTTTTTTAATATTCTCACTTAGTTGCTGTTGCTGTGCAGCAAGGTTTTTGTTGAGTGTCTTCATTTGCTCCAGCAGGGGTTGCAAAGCCTCTGTTAGCATCTTAGAGAAGTCTATGGTTACATCCGGTCTCGTGACCGTACTCGCTGGGCTGGCACTTCCTGAAGAAGGTTTAGGTTTTGGTTGCTTATCTTGCTCCATCTTCTTCAGTGACATCTTTGAGGATGTAAAATTGCCAAAAGTCTCTAAAGCCTGCAAATTGCCTGGAAGTCTCTTGTAAGTTCCTTAACATAGTCTCTTTTTGCTTTTAATTCTGCCCCCCTTCATGCTCTAAGTCCTTTTATATTTTCATGGGGGGTCCCGCCTCCCTTCGCTTCCTTTAAGGGGGACGTTCAGCCAGATCTCTGGTGTTCGCTTCAACCAAACTCACTCTTAATGTAGATCACATAGATCTCGCCATCAATCGTGTGCAATGCCCAACCTCCACATGCTTGTCCCGGTATGTATCTCTGAGTCCAGTACTGGAACACTGCAGTGAGACCGTTGGGGCTTCAGAGCATCTCAATCCACCAGCAACACACCAGGGGAGAGGAAATCCTCAGCGCCCCATGGCTGAAAACCCTTTGCAAGGGCTCCGGGGGGTGCATATGATTGCACCCCCTCTCCATCCGCTGGTTCACGGATCGCACCCTCAGGAGCTCTCAAGTGGCGCATCCACCATTAGATCACCAAAATCAGAAGTCCTCAGATAATTAATGTTGATGGGGACAACACCTGGTTTTCAGATCAGGAAGAAGCAGTAATCAGCCCCATTTTTATTAGTGTTATCCATTAGATATCAGCAATTACATAAAAACAAATAATAAAACAGATAATAAAATTAAGATACACCAGTCATAGTTAACACCAGCAGTACCCAGTATATTTATTTATTTATTTACTTCATTTATACCCTACCTTTCTCCCCATTAGGAACTCAAAGCATTTAACATCCTCCTCCTCCTTCTTTCCTCCACTTTATTCTCATGACAGCCCTTTTAGGTAGGTTTGTCTGGGAGTGTGTTGTCACTACTATAATCTGAAATATAAGGGAACAGTTGCTGGTTTTATCTAAAAAGATCATGGAGGATGTTTCTACAGGCCATAATCAGGGCTTGCCAAGTCTCTCAACCAAACATGATAAATAGGAAACATAGAGACCCAGAATAGAACAGCCAACAGCCGTGCAGCTGCATAAGGACCAATATGATCTTTAATAGATTAGAAATGCTATAATTAATATCAATAGCTATAGTATGTGTCTGGGCCTAGGTGTTGCAAGAAGCATCTGAAAATGGCAAGAATGTCAGACTAAATACAGAAGTGACAGTATTGTCCAAAAATGAGCTGTATTGGTTGGAGTCTCACAGATAATCTTATATATGGAAAAACCCTTTTTGATATTCTAAGTTTTGACAAAAAGCAGGTAAAGTCAACTATTGCACCTATTAGATATTTTAAGAAGAAGATATTTGAATGTAGATAACTTTGTAGGGCATTTGAAGATAATTTGGTAGCCAAGAATGTGAGCCCTGTCTGGTGGGACAGATAGCTATTGTTGGAATATGTTTTTGAAAACCAATAAATACAGGGCATCTTCTTTGAAGATGCTTTTTTCTGTAACCTGCTTACTTTAGAAAAGAAATAATGAATGGGCTAAAATAATTGGTCTCCTTTAATTATCTATGTAGATCTATGGATGGTATTAGCATATTGTTTTAAGTTTATCAGTGCTAAAAGTATAATTAATAATGTTTTAATAAAAATATCAAATGGAGGCAAGAATTCCATAGTAATATTTTTACTTGTGTACTATATGCCAAAGAAACCCAAAACTTGTGTACTTGTGTACTATTGCCAGGAGATTAATAACCTGATATAGGAAAGCTAAGTAGACATTAGGGCTTTTAAGTGTGTGCCTGTATCTGAATCAGGCATAACTAGAGTCATTTGGAACAATGTGACTGGTCCAATGTCACATACCAAGCTTCTGTGGCAGAGTGGAGGTTCAAACCTGTGTCTCTCTCAAAGCCTGGTTTGACACTTGAACCTCTACCCAATACTAGCCTCAAAAGGGAAAGGGTGAAGCTATGTAATGAATCTGAGATGGTCCGAAGTGATGATACGGAGGCAGCTACCAGAGCTCTACAGTTATCATAACAGAGGATTCTGTTATAGTCACAGCAAAAATTGAACAAAAAGCACCATGTATCTAAACCAACTCCTTTTATCAGATGTTTTAAACTTTTAGTTGCTTTGAAAGAGCTGGATTCTCACAGAAAGTTATCGTTTCAGGATTGAAGGAATAGGACTAGGACTATTTCACCATGCCCAGCTTTCAAAATATTATCTGCACTTAGCATGCACAGATATTTGAAATGGTCTGTAGGTCATTAGGGCATTTTACTTTCCCAATCAGTAGTACAGGGGGTACAGGGCTTATTTCTCATCAAAAATTGAACTAAGTACAAAGACTTTGCTAAAGCTGCAAGAGTGTGCTCAAAAATGGATGGTAGAGTAGTTTACAGGCAGATACTTCTAACTTTCTCTCTGTCATTAACAGGCAAAAGTTGTCCATTGGGCAACAGGTTAATAGATCATATATAAGAATTATGGAGGAAAATCAACAAAAATTGTATTCCCATAATTTCAACCACTGCATATTATGGCTCATGTGACATTGCTGTCTGTGGTAACCGACATGATAGACGTGAAGAGTCATAGTGGATTATCTAACTTTTGTTTGTTCAGTGTCTACAAAGAAAAGTCAAAAACATGTCTCAAGGAGAAATTTATAAAAGTAGTTATCCATTGTTTAAGCAAAATCCTCAAAGACTTCAGTTCTTGTTCAAATACAATTCACTTTGTATTTTGTTTACTTTTAGACTGTAGACAGACATATATTAATGATGTAGTCAGACCTACTTCAGACTTGATGCTCATAACCAACACTAATAATAGCTTCTATTAAAAGCTTTATAAAAAGGCTGAAATTCAGTGGCGGAATGGGTAACTGTCAGAACCCACAGCGAACAAGTAGTACATGCTTTCAGGAAAGGTAATACTTTATTGAAGAGCTATACATGCATTAACATAGGCACTGTTCAGAATGACGGCTGCCCATGGGGCATAATAGGATATAGGGTATTCATATGCACCCCCCCTGCCCTGGTCAATTAGCCACCCTCCCGCGCATGGGAGAAAGAACTTCGGCTGTTTAGCGCTAAAGCTGGGAACGAAACACTCTCTTACGGTTCCCAAGAAAACCAGACATCAACATCTCCACCTGCAATACTTAGAGATAAGCGTTGTAGCAGCAAAGAAGCACAGAAGGAATGCAAAGGCAATTAGAAGACAACCAACCTCCCCACCACCATGGCAGCATAGCTGACATACTGCCCCCTCGAAAATCTGCTTCACACCATTCATACAGGAGGTCTCCCGGGCATTCCGGGAGGTCTCCCGGTTAGTCCGGGAAAGCACGATGAAACTTCCGCAACAGTCTAGGGTCCCAAATATCCCCTACTTCCACCCATTCGAGGTGCTGGGGTCCAAAGTCTGCCCATTCAACCAAATACATCAATTTTCCACGTTTGATTTTAGAGTCCAAAATATTTGAAATTTCGTAATGTTCCTCGCCCTCAACCAAGATTGGAGGGGGTACTGGTTTTCATGGACGCCAATGACTGGAACCGGAATCCTTCTTCAGGAGACTGAAATGAAATACAGAATGCAATTTTCTCAAGTTCTTGGGTAAATCCAGTTCCACGGCCACCTCATTGATTACCCTTTTCACCGGAAACGGCCCGATGTACTTCCAACCCAGTTTTCGACTAGGGCATAAAAGCGGGATGTTTTTAGTAGACACATAAACAGAGTCGCCAGGCTGCAGAGCCCAACCCTCCACCCTTCTCTTGTCAGACTGGCATTTGTACGCTTCCTTGGCAGCATCTAAAGTCTTACACAGTAAAGGCCAAGAGTCTCGTAGCTGTTTACACCATAGAGCAGCATCCACTGGCCCTAAGTCATTTTCCCAGCCAGGAATGGGATGGGCTAGCTATCATAACCATACAATGCTTTAAAAG
>NW_015213256.1:0-11362 GCF_001447785.1 Gekko japonicus | reverse complement strand
CTTCAATTCAAGTAGGAAGCTTTCTCTAAACTCACCAGGACAGCAAGGAGGAACGGGACAATTAAAATTAACCAGTATGAGTAGCACACAGAGCATGATGAAAGAACTAACAGAAATGATGCAAGACAGCGTAGCAGAGGCAGTGGTGCAGGCAAAGAAAGCTACAATTGAGGGCACGTTGCCGGCACTTATTAAGAAAGAATTAGACCCAATTAGTATAAAAATGGATGATCTAGCAGCCCAAATTAAAAAGGATACAGAAGAATTAAAAAAAACAGGTAGCAGAGAATACACTAGAAATAAAAGCAATTTCCTCCAATCAAAATAAAATAAAAGAAAGAGTGCGGGATATGGAACTGGATGCCTGGGAAGCGAAAAGTAAAACGGAGAGGCTCGAGGAATCACTGATAAACTTAGAAATGGACAAGGCAGCCCTAATAATAAGATGCCAAAATGTACCAGAAAATCTAGAAAGAAATTTAAAAGAGGAATTGGTACAAACTATGGCAGAACAATTGAAAGTGGCCACTGCACAAGAGATAGAGGGGGGGATTGATTCAATCTAAAGGAGAAATTCAGCATGGGCCAAGAAGCATAAGAAACCAAGGGAGGTGCATATTAAATTTGGAAAAAGAGAGCTAAAAGAAAGGATTCTGAAAGCCACATATGAAAATAAAGTGAGCATTCAAGGAGAGGAGCTAACATTTCTAAAAGAAATTCCATGGCGAGTTAGGGAAAAAAGCATGCCCTATGCCACATTAACCAATCTGTTGAAAAATAATAAAATAATGTTTCGATGGCTAGTTCCCGAAGGTGTGATATTCACATATAAAAGCCAAAGATATAGAATAGACTCAGTGTTTAAATTAGAAAATTTCCTAGAAAACTATGGCGGAGGAAGAAAAAGAAGAGGAAGAGGAAGAAGGAGAAGTGGGGGAGGAGAGAAGCCGTCAAGAAACATATTTAAAAAAAGGAAGCAAGGTAAAAAGAAATAAATCAAAAGCCAGCAAACCCGCTTACCAAATACAAACTAGATTCAAATATAAAAGCAGAGGGAACAAACACTAAATAAAAGCAATGACACCAGGTAAAAAATTTAACATAATATCAATAAATGTAAACGGCTTAAACAGTGCTCAGAAAAGAAGAAGAACATTCCTGCAGTTGCAGAAAATTAAGACTGACATAATATGTCTGCAAGAAACACACATTGAAAAGTCTAGCATTAAATATTTAGAGTGTAAAAAGTTAGGGAAAGCGTTTATTGCGTCTGCCGATGAAAAGAAAAGAGGGGTGGTGATTTATGCAAAAGAAGCCCTATAACCAGAATGGGTATATGGCTCGGGGGATGGCATAGTAGTAGGTATTACAATTAAAAGGAATGGGGAAAAAATGCTTTTAGTAAACATATACGCGCCTAATCAGAACCAAAATGGTTTCTTTCAGAACCTGAAAATGGAATTAAATAAAATTACCGCAGATAATATTTACATGATAGGAGATTTCAATTCGGTGATGGATCCCATATTGGATAGAAAGAAATCTAGGAAAACAGCAAAAGTATCGGGCACACTATCTAAGCATTGTATGCAAATAGTTGAAGAATATAATCTAGTAGACGCATGGAGAATAAGAAATGGGCAAAAAAAAAAAAAGATTTTACATACTACTCGGACCAACATAATACCTGGTCCAGGATAGATAGGATATGGGTACCCATTGAAATAATAAGTGAAACGCTTGAATGTGAAATACTGCCAAAAACGTTTGCAGACCATAATCCCGTTCTTCTTACGTTAAAAGAAAGATATAAGAAAGGTAGAAACACCATAAATATAAAACTACTCAGAGACAAAAAAATTGTTCAAAAATGTAAAAAAGAAATAGCGGAGTTTTTCAAAGTAAATAAGGATACAGACTCCCCAAAGGAAATAATATGGGACGCATTCAAGGCCTATATAAGAGGGTGTTTTATTAGTCAAAATGCTTGGAAAAACAAGCAGAAGAAGATAGAATATGATTGTTGGATCCCCAGGCATTCAAAACAAATCCACGTTTAAAAGTAAAGTAAGGTTTATTTCAAAGCGATGGATAGATCAGGAACAAGAGCATTGTTAGGAATAACTACAACCCCACCTGGGTGGCATATTAAAGGAACTTTGAACATGGTTTGGGTCAATGAGCCCTTTTCCCGCTGGCGGGCATAGAGTAGAAACTTAGCTCCCAATACCCTGGGAAGGCAACGGTTCTACAGTATAAACACACATTCAGTTCTCAAGCGAACTACCCATAACAAGCAAAGCGATTCCACGACTCCCACCTCCAGCTGTTCGACTTTGGCCAGTTTCTGCAAAGCTACAATTGCAGTCTAGTGAAGCAGGAGGAAACCTGGGGGGGGGGGGGGAAGGGAGATCTGTTTAATACAGGTCACAGCAGACCTGGGAAACTAAATGGCAGCTAGCTGACATAGATAAATTAATACAAGAAATTAAAAAACAGGAAATCAGTTTCAAAACGTTTATAAACAATAGTAGTGCAAAAAATAAGTTAAAGCTTCTCCAACACGAATTGAACATAATGTTAAACCATGAAATACAGCAAAGAATAGGGTACACGAAGCAATATTATTTTGAGAATATAAATAAACCCAACAGATGGTTAGCATATAAAGCACGAAAAGAAAAGGCAAAACGTACCATAGTTAAATTGCGTAATGAACAAAATGAAGAGAAATATAAGATGCAAGAATTGAAAGGGATAATGGAAAACTTTTATACTAACCTACATAAACGTGAAAGGCAGGATGAGGAAGAAATTCAGGCTTATTTAAAAGAAGATAAGAATATTTTTAGCGAACAACAGAAGAAAATTCTGAATGATCCAATAACAATGTGCGAACTGTCAGGAGTCATTAAAAAACAAAAGAAAAATAAAGCGACGGGACCTGATGGGATTCCAGGGGAATTCTACAAAATTTTTGAGGAAGAGATAAGTTTAACATTTAAAGATACCCTTCAGAAAATAAGGCTAACAGGGAAAATTCCAGAATCCTGGAAACATGCATTAATTACTTTGATCCCTAAACCTAGTACAGAGCCTAGTGACATCAAAAATTATAGACCGATATCACTATTGAATGCCGACTATAAGATATTTGCGGGAATCTTGGCAAATAGGCTAAAGGTAGTACTCTCAAATATGATACATCAAGACCAGATGGGTTTTCTCCCTAAAAGACAAATGAAGAACAACCTGCGCATAATCATAGATGTATTAGAGTATTATGAAGAGCATCCAGAAAAAGAAATGATGTTAATGTTTTTGGATGCCGAAAAGGCCTTCGATAACTTATCCTAAGAATTTATAAAGCAAAAACTAAAAAGGGCAGATTGTGGACAGCATTTTTATTTAATGGTCAATTCCCTTTATACGTGTCAATACGCCAAAATAATAATCAATGGGGAGCTAACTAATAATATAGAAATTCAAAAGGGAACAAGACAGGGGTGCCCTTTGTCACCATTATTTTTTATATTTGCACTAGAATTGCACTAGAATCATTAAATGACAGGATAAGAAGTAATAACTTAATTGAGGGTTTAAAAATTAAAGATGAGACATATAAACTTTTGGCATACGCAGATGACCTGGTGTTCATCATAGAGAATCCTAAAACATCATCAGTCCATTTAATGGAGACCATAGCAAGCTATGGGCAAGTGGCTGCTCTTAAAAGAAACTATAAAAAATCAAAAATTTTAACCAAAAATTGCCTACTCAAAACAACGCAAGAACTACAATATAAAACAAACATGGAATTGGTGAAGAAGGTAAAATATCTTGGCCATAACCCTGACAAAGAAAAGTTGTTCGTTAGAAGAGGATAATTACACGATATTATTAAAAGAAATTACTAAAGATTTGGTAAAATGGAAGGAAATACCATTGTCTCTGATGGGGAGAATAGCCCTAGTAAAGATGAATATATTGCCAAGGGTATTGTTCTTAGCGCAAAGTATCCCGATATTGAAAAAGATGAATTTTTTTGAAGAACTAAATAAAGTCACGAGACAATTTATTTGGCAACATAAAAAAGCTAGGATAAAATGGAAAACAATGCAAGATAGAAAAGAGAGAGGAGGGCTAAATGTTCCCAACTGGCATCTGTATTACCAAGCGGCTGCTTTAGTCTGCATTAAAGACTGGGTCACCTTGGAGAATAGGAGGCTTCTGCTACTGGAGGGTCATGACCTGAGCATGGGATGGCATGCTTATACATGGTATAGTAAAGATAAAATACATAGAAATTTTAGGAGACATTGGTTAAGAGACGCACTAAATAAAGTATGGAACAAAATTAAAGAAAAATTTTATAGGAAAATACCAAAGTGGGTCTCTCCCCTGGAAGTGTATATTAAACCAGAATTATTCACAAGTAATAAGAAATTAACATATCAGACGCTACTAAATAGAGAAAATAAATTAATAATAGAGGAGAAACTGCTAAGAGACAACATACTCTCATGGTGGGGGGAAATAATGGTACAAGATAGATACAATAAGGATAAAGTTAGAGGCTTTGATGACACACCTAATGAATTAGATAGGGCTTGGTTGGCATCAAGCGACAAATTACCGTATTTTTCGGTCCATAAGACACACTTTTTCTTCCAAAAAAAGTGGGGGGAGAAGTGTGTGCGTCTTATGGACCCAATACTGTGGGACATGCCCAGAGCCGGCCACCTGGGGCTGCGCTGCTGCAGGAGAACGCATGGTGCTGTAGCAAACTGATCTATGCAGCAGCTAAATCACCTGCCATCCCAGCCTGGTTGGCATCCAGCAGGCTCCCTCCCCGGCCCTTTCGAAGGCCGCGCCGCTCTCCCCCTCCCTCTCACCAGTGTCCCCCACAGGTCGCCCACCAGCCACGCAGGGCTCTCTCTCCTTCCCGCGCTCAGCCACCCATCCACAGAATGCTTCCCCCCCCGCCGCCACGGCGGCATCTGAGCTACCTCTCAGCCTTTTATCCTCCGGCACACAGCTTTCTCTCTCGGCTCAGGAAGGCGGGCTCCAGAGCAAAGTGATCTATGCAGCAGCCAAATCGCTCCCTGCCCTCCTGGCCTGGTTGGCGTCCAGCCACGCAGGGCTCTCTCTCCTTCCCACGCTCAGCCACCCATCCACAAAATGCTTCCCCCCCGCCGCCCCGGCGGCGTCTAAGCTACCTCTCAGCCTTTTAGCCTCCGGCACACGGCTTTCTCTCTCGGCTCAGGAAGGCGGGCTCCAGAGCAAAGTGATCTATGCAGCAGCCAAATCGCTCCCTGCCCTCCCGGCCTTCCATTTCTTCCCCTCCATTCTTCATTGGAACAACCAAGCTGCAAGACAGATAAGTATCACCCGTCATCACCCCCACCCGCTAATGCAACTGTGCTTATTTCCAACTGTAATTATTAGAAACTTGATTGAATGTGTGAGTGCATCAGTATTGTTTGTATGACATATATTTTTAAGTAAAAGACATCTATTTTAACCACAACAGCCTCGAATCCTTTACTGGTAACCCTTGGTGAGAACAGGACCTTGGTATAAATTGGCAAGAACCCATTTATAAATTGCCAGTTGCTGTAAATAAAGACATTCGGCTAACACAAGTTAAAAAATGAATAGGTCGTGTTGCATTAATGCAAGGCTTAATGAAATGTTCCACTCTACAACTACACAAGTCTCAACTGCAAAAATATTTGTCAAAGTAAGAGATTTAATTCTTTCAACATTAACTGCAGCAACATGTTTTGCAGTTCCACCAAAAATTACAAGAAGATACACACTTCAATTCAAGTAAACTCTGAATGCTCACAAATGACATAACATTTTTGTTGTTGCTTTAAAGGTACACTAAAAATTATATAAACGTTCTATCAAAAATGATTAGGAAAGGGCATCATTAAGTTTCACTTTTATTCTGCTACTTCTCTATTCCAGTTGCCACAAGAACAGATCATGCTCTTGCAGCAGCAGGTCAGAAATCCACTGCTTGAGAGCACTTCCGGTATGGCGCGACGACGGGCGCGTTTCAGCGATCGCTGAACCGCCCGACCCTGTTCGTCTTTTTTGGGGGATCCCGGTTGCCGGGAAAACCCAACCATCGGTCCTGGTGTGGACTGCTGGAGCAAGGGACTTTATTTTTTGGGGGACCCGCAATTGGCAATGCGGGGGGTGTCCAGAAAACGCCCCAGAAGCAGAGACCTTCGGCGGAGCAAACATGGCTGCCATGATTTTGCAGAGTCGCAGCCGCCGGGTTTTTAAACCTGCACGGGTGGAAAATGAACTGACAGCAACACAAAGGAATGAAAGATGTGTGGACTGAGCTAAGGAAAAAGATTCGAGGGAAGAATTATAAACAGCCGGAAAAAATTGACGAAAGACCTCCAAGTGGCGACGCCCAAACAGGTGAAGAAAAGCGGCCGGGGAACTGAAAGGGACTGATTTATAAATAATTATTTTGGCGGAGGGAAGAGAAGCAATGCGGAACTGTGTTTAGGATTGGATTGGATGAACTGTGAGAGACTTGGGGAGAAAAATATATTGATCATAGGCATTGTGTGGAGTTTGAGAGAGATGGAGCAAATTGAAAGAAATGGGGAGGAGCGAGCGGAAAAGTCGGAGAGTGGAGAGACAGAAATGGAGAAATTCATTAGAGCGATAAGAGAGGCGGTGTGGAGAGGATGCCAAGAAGCATGTATGGAAATAAAAAAGGACTATGGCATACAGGTGGAACCTGAGAGAGTGGATAAGCAGGAACAATTCATTGGGAAAGAGCCCCATGAAGAGGAGGAAAGGATAGAAAAAACGGACAGTGTCAAGGAAGAAAGAAGGGACGAGGAAGTGGAGTTGTTAAAAGTCGAAGCAGAACTTAAAGGAAACCAACTAGGATTTAAAGGGGTCTTCTTGAAAGAAAATAACCAATGTATAAAGTCTGGGCGAGGAAAAAGCAAAAGAACCCGAAAAGGCAAGTGATGGTTAAGGAAGCCCAAAAGGAATAACAGGCCCAGGATTGTGAAAAGAGTCGAAAGTAGAAGAAAGAACTATGGAAGGCAAAGAGTGTTCAAGGAACGAAGGCATGGGGACATGCTGAGGGGAAAAAATAAACTGCAAATGTCCAAGAGAAAAAGAAAAAGATTTGAAAAGAATAAATGTTGCCTCCACCCTCTCTATGGATAGATATGGAAGACTGACAGGATAATTATTGGATTATGAACTGAATTGAAGTTTTGATGTCTATAACTAAATGTATGTAGTTGGATGACAGACCTGAAACCCGTTGGCTTATTGATGCCTGTTTTTAAGCCTATTTATTTATGAATTTGGGAGGGCAAAACAGAGCTGATCTTAATTAAGATAAGGAGAGTTAATAAGGTAGGGTAAATAAATAAATAATGGGATAAGTATAATGATTAGAGAGAAATTAATTTGTAATAGGATGGGAAGAGGGCTATAATTTTATTATAATTGGGATTTATGAATTGGTAAATGTTGGGATGTGAGTGAGTTATTTATTTGGTTGTATGATCTGGAATTATTGGTTTATGAAATGAAATATTGGAATGTGGTAGAGTATTTATATATAAATTTATTTATTTATGAATTTAAGTTGAAATGCTTAGGGACAAAGTGTTAATGTATAAATTTATTGATTTATAAATCTGAGATGAAAGTGAGAAAGTGTTATTGTAAAAGTTGGGTTTGATGAACTTAATGAATTTATTGATTAAAAAGGGTTTTTAATTGATAATAAGGGGGAAAAGATTATGAGATTATTAACAGATTTAAAATGAATTACCATAGTTAAGATTAATGAATGTTTATTGGATTGTGTCATCGCTTGGAAGAAAAATTGGATGTAAATGGGCTCATTGTTATTTAGTATCAGGTACTCAATAAAGTTAGTTATGGATAGATATAAGGTAGTCATAGGTTGGGAATTACAAATAGACATGGTTGAGAAGGTTAAGGGAAAAGGAATGTCTGAGGGAAGAAATTAAAGGCCTTAAATAAAATATTAAAAATATATAAAAAGTTTTATGTGTAAACTAATAGATAAAAAGGGGAAAAGAAATAAGTTTGAATCTAAACCCCTATATTGTTCACACAGAATAGACAAGATATAGAGCTGGGATAAGAGTTAGAACCTGCTATAATGGTGGATAAGAACTGTAAGTACTGAATTAGAACTTATGTGACCTCAAAAGGGTACAGGAAAATAGATGTTCAGTCAGCACAAATTGGATTTGAAATGTTAAAATATGGAAAGTCAACTATTGAAGAAATGACTTTATTATTATTTTGTGTTGTAGAGAAAATAAGTGTGATATAAGATATGGAAGTATTTGTAATTGTTGATAATTCTATTTAAATGTACAATATAGGCTTATGAAATCTAATAAAAAATAATTGCAAAAAAAGAGAAAAGAAATCCACTGCTTGAATATATTTTAATCACAATTTCCCTGACTTCAGACCAGTTTCCCTAACTTTCCCTGACCAATTTCCATTTCCCTGACTTTCCCGGAAGGGGCAACCCTGGCCTCCTTGCAAATACAGGGCTGATGTTTTGAGCCAGCTTGTCTCTGCTGAATGGACCCTAGAACAGGTCCCTGAGTAGTGTAACCTGAGAACCCACAGCCAAAGGGGGACATTACACTGGAGAGCATATGCCACTCTGAGTAGACCTTGGCGGGGGTGGGGGTGGAGAGAAGCGTGCAATGCCCAGCCATTTTATGTTCCTAGACTTAGAGCCTTTTAGATTTTTAGTTTATATTTCTGCTATGATCCTTGTGCTTTTTCTTGATTTTTATTTCCAAAATTGCATTACCAAATCCCACTACTCCCTCACCTGTCCATTTTAGGCAGGCATCTTTTAAGGGGGGTGGGGCGGAAGTTTTGGGAGGTGTCAGTTATCAAAGACAGTTAAATAAACAAAATATTGCAAGGGTTTTAAGCATATTTGAATTCTGAGTTTTAAAAATATCTTTAACTCTGTTTGTATCTTTTATAAAGTTCATATCTCTGCTACCCGGCACAACATTTTATGACACGCATGGCCTGGACCCACAAAGTCCCATTTATGTCAGATTCGGCCCTTGAAACAGATGAGTTTGATACCCCTGATCTAGTATTTAAGGATTCCTCACCCCCTCAAGGGCCACGGCTGAGCTCTTCCCCACAAGGAGCTTCTGAGCCTCCAGATTTCAGGCCCTCCCTCCTTGCCTGGCAGGCTGTATGATTGTACGAAATGTTGCTCAGAATTGAACCAGAAATTCCCCATGGCACTTCCTTGCCTTTCCCCTTGACATAACTGGGAAGGATACTCACTCTCAGCCAGCTCATTTGGGAAGGAAGTATGCTTTTGGGATCCTCTTGAGGAAATCTTCAGCCTTCCTTTAGATGCAAGGCCGTTCTCCACCGTAGTCTCTCTTCTACTCCTGGCTTCATTCACAGGGAGACAGAGAGAAAGAGAAAGAAATTGAAGAGTAAAAATTCTGCTGGAAGGATGAAACCACGGTCAAGATGGAAGCCCACAATCCCGACCAGTAGAAGGGGGAATAGATCTGTGAGGCAAAGCATCCTTGTTCCACCAAGGGTTTACGTGATTATTCAGTGTCCTGGACAGACTTTCAGGCATTTGTGATTTGACTTTCCCTGCAGCAAACATCCTTATCTTTTTCAAGGCCATCGGTTAATCATGAGAACTTATATCCAGTTGTGTAGCCAGGAGGGAGGGGGGATTAGGAGGGTGCTGACAGCCTCCAGAATATTCCATCAAGGAGGACGCTTGATTGGGTTGTTAGGACCACCTGACCCTCAGAGGTAGAAAGCATAATACACATATAGACAAGAGGGAAGCCAGGCTCGATCTATGCTCATGCCATGCTAGTGGGTCTTGATATTTTCTTCCTGCATCATGATGAATAGTTTTCTGTAGAGCAACGTGGGCTACAGCTGGAATACTTATGCTGTAAAAGGGGTGCCATCTAATACCACGTTATTTTTCCTTGTTTTTCTGTTGCTGAGCTGCAGAAACTGTGCTGTTTAGTGATGCTTTATTTTAAAATCTTTAACATATCTTTATACATTTAAAACTGGGTCTGCTTTACTTGTGTGCTCTCTCCTCATAAACCCACTGAACTGGGTGCTGCTCAGGTACAAAGAGAAGTGACCCGGGGAGACCCAGGCTTCGGTTCTTGACAGGATCGTTTCCGGATCACAGGCAGAGCGGATGATTGTGATCCCATCCAGGGGGAAGGGTGTCCTGTAAAGGCTGGCAAGAGGGAAATGAGGATCCGGCCCCTTCCAGAGTCTTCCTGAGGTCCTCTCATCCCTCCGTTTGCCTCAGCTCAGGACACCTTCTCTGGCTTGGGTGATGGCCACAACACTGGCCCCTGTTGCCCCTGGGCAAGAACACCAGGAACCTGCCTCCTACTGAATCCGACCTATAAAGTACTGAGGCATAGCGTAGTGATTTCAGGTCATACTTTATTATAGATGGGAAAACTTGAGATAACTAGCGGGGCCCATGGCTTGCTTATATTCCCACTCTAAACCACGCCCAACACACACACACCCATGATAGGTTTATTTACGTTCAACGCCCACCATTGGTTCCCTTTAGGATCCGTACTAACCAACTGGCGAGTTCTTGGATCCTCTGCTTCTATTGTCTTAGGGAGCGAAGCTTGCTTGTCCGCATGGCCACGTGCGAGCCCGACCGCGTGAGCGGTCTCACTTGGTACAAAACATGAGCCTTGGTCTATTGAAGTCAGTGTTGCCTACTCAGTCCGGCAGGGGCTCTCCGGGATCTCGGGCAGAAGCCTTTCATATCACCTGATCCTTTTTACTGGAAATACTAAGGATTGAACTTCGGACTTTCAGCAAGCCGATGCTCTGCCAGAGAACCACAGCCCCTCCCGAAGTAGCAAGACAGGCCTCAAAACTGCAAATAGCTATTTGGATTCATGCCTCCTCACAATGGCAGCAATTTGCACCTTTGGCACCAAGGAGAGACCCTTACCCAGGAAGGCCACATTCTCGTAGTTCTCCTGCATGACTTCCCTGTACAGAGCTCTTTGTCCCGGATCCAGAAGGGCCCATTCTGCCTCCGTGAAATCGATGGACACCTCCTCAAAGGAAAAGGGACCCTGAAGGAAAAAGCAGATTCTCTCGTCAGAAATCACGTCAAGCAGAGATTGTACACTGGAAGGGAGTAGAGTGGGAAGGAACAGGATGTAAGGCTTGGGATGGGTCTCTCAGCACAACACCTTGTAGAAACTGCGGTCACAACTGTTCCCCTGAGAAAGGAAGAGGGGCCCGG
>NW_015213255.1:0-22947 GCF_001447785.1 Gekko japonicus | reverse complement strand
TGTTGAACCTCCACAGGAACTGGTTGACAAGGTCCAATGCCATAGTCTCCACCCTTCAAAACAGCCCTTTTCTTCAGGGGAACTGATCTGTCAGCTGGAGATCAGTTGTAAAAGCAGGAGATCTCCAGCCCCCAACCTGGAGGATGGCAACCCTAAGAGTGATGCAGTGCCCCCAATGTCCAGGCATGCCGAGTCACTCACTCCAACGATAATGCCATGGAGTCCAGCCTCCAAAGTAGCCCTGTTCTCCAGGGAAACTGTTCTCTGTAGTCTGGAGATGAGCTGTAATTCCAGGGGATCCCCAGGTCCCACCTGGAGGTTGGCATCCCTAGCTTAACCCTTTCCCCACTGGGGGCTTTTTCTGTGCAACTCTCCTCTCCCAGATTCTTTCCTCCAGTCATCCTTCAAGAACTATGCAAAACACAGATGTCATGAAGGAATCCAACACAGGATCTGTAGACAAGTCACAGGCGGCATCCAGCTATGTACAAATGGAAGTGTAAAGGGACTTGGGCAGTTCTGCTCCCAGAAGATCTTGTGTCCACCTAGCACTCCCCCCCCCCTTTATATTATGGTGGGAAGTGCCATCAAGTCACAGCTGACTTATGTTGACCTCCTACTGTTTCCAAGGCAACAGACATCCATAGGTGGTTTGCCATGGCCTTTCTCTGTGTGGTGACCCAGGCCTCCCGTGGTAGTCTACCATCCAAGTACTAACCAGGGCCAGCCTTTCTTAATTTCCAAGATCTGATGTGGCCAGAACATAAGAAGAGCTGGATCAGACCAGTGTTCCATCTAGTCCAGCATCCTAAGAACATCAGAAGAGCCCTGCGGGATCAGACCAGTGGTCCATCTAGTCCATCAATCTAAGAACATAAGAGGAGCCCTGCTGGATCAGACCAGTGGTCCATCTGGTCCAGCATCCTAAGAACACAAGAAGAGCCCTGCTGGATCAGACTAGTGGTCCATCTGGTCCAGCATCCTAAGAACTCAAGAAGAGCCCTGCTGGATCAGACCAGTGGTCCATCTAGTCCAGCATTCTAAGAAGACAAGAAGAGCCCTGCTGGATCAGACCAGTGGTCCATCTAGTCCAGCATCCTGTCTCACACAGTGGCCAACCAGTTCCTCTGGAGAGCCAACATTAGAGCATAGAAGGTGAGGCCTTCATAAGAAGCCACGGTGACTGAGGGGAGCCTCCACATATTCAGAGGCACTAAGCCTCTGAATTAGGGTTACTGGCCACCAGTTTGGGGGGTGGTTCCTTTGCTTTGGCAAGCTCCTCCCTGCTGCCAACCAGGAACCCCGCACATGCCCTCCTCTCAGTGCATGGGGTGGTGGTGGTGGTATGTGAGTGGGTCTGAGGCAGTTTGGAGATTAAATTTGGTTCCAGAATCCTAAACTTGGTCAAAAGACAAACTTGTGCAGCACAGAAGTATCTCATGGCATTCTGCTTTGCCTCATACTTAAGGATAGTCCCCTGAAGATCTTGGGGGCCTACATACTGTTGAACCCACATTCTGAATGGACCGTAAGGGCTGCTGGAAGCAGCCACAAGAGCCATCTCTCAAATGAGAGGAGAGTGTCATAAAGAGATGAAAAAAACATAACGGTTCTCCTTCTATAATAAACAACAACAACAAAAACAGAATCTGACTCTTATTGAGGGTTGCCAAGCAGTGCCCTGGAAAATGCTGGCAGATTCTTGAGGATGATGCCTGGAGACAGTGGAGTTTGGGGAGGATGTGATATCATTTCTGGTTGAGGCTCTAGGAATTTATCCTAATTTCTATGATAAAGACCATAGAGACATCAGGAAATCCCTAGAGCGTCATGACAGAGGCCATCTTTTCCCATCCATTTTCCCTTCTGTTTCTCAGTTTCTCAAGGGTGGAGGATTGAGGTGGAGGTGGCGGTTTACCCGTTGTGGGAGGGAAAGTGGCAAACTTACTAACTCTTGTTGGTTCTGCTTTCTGCACACAAGGGAGGGTGAGGATTGGGGGGAAAGTTGTATACCCCTTTCAGAACAATCTCGAAAGAGGAAATTAGATACACATATGGAGCAGAGGTCCATCAGTGGCTATTAGTCACAAGGCATAGACAGGAACTCTCAGCCTGGGGCAAGTGATGCTCTGTATTCTTGGTGCTTGGGGGGGCAAGAGTGGGAGAGCTTCTAATGACCTGGCCCCACTGCTGGACCTCCTGATGGCACCTGGTCTTTTT
Organism: Gekko japonicus; assembly: GCF_001447785.1. Taxonomy (NCBI): domain Eukaryota; kingdom Metazoa; phylum Chordata; class Lepidosauria; order Squamata; family Gekkonidae; genus Gekko; species Gekko japonicus. The sequence continues at coordinate 20,727 of NW_015213255.1, read as the reverse complement.
GGCCACTGTGTGACAGAGTGTTGGACTGGATGGGCCATTGGCCTGATCCAACATTGGCTTCTCTCATGTTCTTATAGACAGAACACTCTGTCTGGGGCAAGTGATGCTCTGTATTTTTGGTGTTTTGGGGGGCAAGAGTGGGAGGGCTTCTAGTGCCCTGGCCCCACTGGTGGACGTCCACTGTGTGACAGAGTGTTGGACTGGATGGGCCATTGGCCTGATCCAACATTGGCTTCTCTCATGTTTTTCCCCGGATACTTGTAAATGCCACCGCTCCAGTTTGTAAATACCTTGAAAATTGGGCGATGGAAGAAGGAAAAGGTTGACCTTCTCTGAACGAACACTGTTGCTCGCTCTGCAGCTGCCTAGCTAACTCCGAACCAGAGGGACTGAAAAGGGGGACATATTGAGGGGGCAGAGAGTACGTTCTGAGCCCCCTCCCCCTCCCTTCCCCGTTGCCTCCCGGCCAAGTATAGCATCGGAACCACCCCCGCCACCCCCACAGCCGTTCTGCCATCACCGCCAAGTTCTTGCAGCTGAAATGAACAGTCGGTGGTGAAATCTACTTCTGCCACTCCACATGGCTGGTTAATCAGCCCCTATTATGCCGGATAAAGCGCCGCTGATGTGCCTCTTAAAATTTTTAGCACCGGCGCACCCACCGTCTGACACCGTACAATTAGCCCCACACTTTGGGAAAAAAAGACTAAGGGATTTGCAAGAAGGTTGCTTCGGAAAAGAAACCCGATTCCCCCCCTTCCCTTCCGCCAAGAAATCTCAGAGCTATAGAACATGCCGGGGTTTCATGACTGCCCCCAACAAAAAAAGGCCATTGATGACTGCATTGTCCTTCGGCATTCATTTGGGCATCGCTTCCTGGGGAAACGGGAAATTGCCTTGCCTTGCGGCTGGTCACGACAGCTTCCCCACACCAGAAGCAAAATGGCAAGGCTTTTTACCACCCCAAGGGTTTGAAGTCACATCCTTCCACCGTGGCTTTTGCTCTTCTAGGCAAGAAATTGGGGGGTGGTGGTGGTGGGGAGATAGCCACAGTGAGAATGTAAAAACACTCCAAGGAATGCAAGTTTGTTAAAAGGACAGAGTCGTCGGAACGTGTACGAAGCTGCCTTACACTGAATCAGACTGTTTGTCCATCAAGATCAGCATGGGCTGGTCTAGTCTTGTCTACTCAGACCGGCAGCAGCTGCTCTCCAGGGTCTCAGGCAGAGCCAGTTTGGTGTCGTGGTTAGGATCAGGGACTCTGATGTGCGAGGACTGCTTTTGAGTCCCTGCTCTTCCACATGCAGCTGCTGGGGTGACCTTGGGTCAGTCACAGTTCTCTCAGAGCTGTTCTCTCAAGAGCAGTACTGGGTCAGAGCTCTCTCAGCCCCACCTACCTCACAGGGTGCCTGTTGTGGGGAAAGGGAAAGGAGATTGTATTCCGCTCTGAGACTCCTAGTGAAGGTAAAGGTCAAGGTTTCCTCCTTGCTCGAATGCCAGTCGAATCCGACTCTAGGGTTGCGGTGCTCATCTCCGTTTCCAAGCTGAAGAGCCAGCGCTGTCCGAAGACGTTTCCGTAGTCACGTGGCCGGCATGACTAAACACCAAGGCGCACGGAATGCTGTTACCTTCCCACTGAAGTGGTACCTGTTTATCAACTTGCAATCTCTTGCTTTTGAATGGCTAGGTTGGCAGGAGCTGGAACTAACTGGACATGTAGAAGTCAAAACGAAGACTTTGTGCATGCAAAGCAGAAGTTGTTCCTTGGTCCACAAAGGTCAGTATTGTCTACTCAAACTGGCAGTGGCTCTCCAGGGTCCCAGGCCAAGGTTTTTCACATCTCCTAATGCCTGGTCTTTTTAAACTGGATTTTCTGGAGACTGAACCCAAGACCTTCTTCACGCAAACCAGAAGCTCTTCATCAGTCCAACAAGATCAGTATTGTCTACGCAGACTGGCAGTTGCTCTCCAGGGTCTCAGTTGGAGAGAGAAGAGAAGAGAGAAAAGATTGGATTTATACCCCACCCTTCACTACCCAAAGGAGCTTCAGAGCAGCTTACAATCCATTTCCCTCCCCCTCCCCACAGCAGACACCCTGTGAGGTAGGTGGGGCTGAGAGAGCTCTGAGAGGACTGCTCCTGAGAGAACAGCTCTTGAAAGAACTTATGACTGACCCAAGGTCACACCAGCAGCTACATGTGGAGAAGTGGGGAATCAAACCCGGTTCTCCCAGATTACAGTCCCCGCTCCTAACCACTACACCAGACTGGAGGTCTTCCACATCACCTACTGCCTGGTCCTTTTAACTGGAGATGTCGGGGATCGAACCGGGGACCTTCTGCATGCCGAGCAGATGCTCCGCCACTGAGCTACAGCCTCTCCCTGACCTCTAATAGTCCAAAACCCTTGGCTAGGATCAGGTCTGAGCCCATGTTCTGTATTGGGACTGGAACATTCCAGGACTGTTTCTACCAGAGACTGGCTGAGCTCGGAGCTCTAGAACAATAGCCCACCAGGACTCTGGAGGTGGCCAATGAGGAATTAATGGTTCTGACCAGGGCTATTTTTGGGCAGGAACGCACAGGAACAGAGTTCCGGTTGGCTTTAAAGTTGGCCACGCCCACTACAGCCAAAACCTCTGCCTCTCCGTGCCTTCCCCGGCCTGTCCAAGGGCCGGCTTGCCCAAGCTCCCCGCAGCCGCGGGGTGCCCGGGCAAGCCAAGGGAAGGCATGGGGGTGTGGCCTAATATGCTAATGCACTGTGCTGTCAGGGGTGTGGCCTACTATGCTAATGAGTCCATACTGGGCTTTTTCTACAAAAAAAGCTCTGCCTGTTGCTACCGTCTAATTCAATGGGAACATGGGCTAAGTATTTTGGTTGGGTCCCTGTCACGTCCCATCAGGAACATGTCTGTAGAGTAGGGATGCCAGCCTCCAGGTGGGACCTGGGGATCCCCTGGAATGACAAGTCATCTCCAGGCTACAGAGATCAGTTCCCCAGGAGGAGACGGATGCTTTGGAGGGTGGGCTCTGTGTCATTGCACTCCACTGAGGTCTCTATCTCCAAATCTCCAGGAGTTTCCCAAACTGGATCTGCCAACCCTAGATCATCGCCCACCAGTGGCCACGGGGGACCTGGTGACCCTACACTGCCACAAAAAGGTAGCTTCCCAAGCTCCATATGTGGTAGACATGAGTAACGTCAAGAGTCCACTCTTCTTCTTTTCCCACGTCCTTCTGGGGATGGTTTGGAGGGTGGACTCTGTGGCATTGGAACCCACTGAGGTCCCTGTCCTCCCCAGGCTCCACCCCCAAACTGATGTCACATTGTCCCTGATAAGGCAATTTATTTTTATTTATTTTTTTATCTTTCAACTTTCTACCCCACTCGAACCCCCAGGGGGTCTCTGAGCGGCTTACAGTTAATCGATTATCCCTACCTATGGCCACATATACTGGGGATGGGGGCTGCCCTACTGGCCCCTGTGGAGGGTCTTTGTTGATCTTCTTCCTCCCGGTCGGCTTGTCGGCTCGGCTTTCAGGTTTCCGGCTCTCACTTCCTCCTTCTCCTCACGGTCTTCCGGTGGTGGATCAGCAGGCCCCTCTGGCACGCAGTACGCTCCGGCGCGGCTCCGGCTCTGCCCGCTAGGCTCCGCCGCGCCTGCACCTTCCACGAACCTCGCGTCTCCTGGCTCCGCCTTTCCGCCACGTCTGGTGCACCGTAGATGTTGCACTCAGTCGCCATCTTTTTGCCGCTCGCCACTCTGCCGTTCACCGCTCGCCAACGACACTCCACAAACCCCCTCGACAGGGGAAGGTGCCCCCTACCATCTAAGGTAGGTACCCAATTTATCTACTCACAGTTTTTTGATGTTAGCGGTTACTTGCACTCTTAGGAGCTAAACTGGAAGGTACATGTTGATACTGAAATTGTCTCCAGTATACACAACTACTTCTGACATAAGGCCCCGGATATATTTGTGGCCCCAAATAGAAATCTTCTGGTGTTTCATTCAATTCCATATTGGAACATTCCATTTTTGGTTCTATATTATTACGTTTATTGCCTTACACGTGTTATGGGGACTTCGTTGCTTGGCGTGTTTTACACTTTGTACTATTTGACCTCTGAAGAAGGCTCTTGTGAGATGAAATGTGCCAGGTCATACACTGTCCGTCTTCTTTTTTTGCATTTGTCACTTTTAACATTTTATGAGCCTTTACTTGGGCCCCTACATGGTTTTTATATGTCCTTTGTCTATACCAGGAGTCATTTTGTAGAAAAAAAGGTGCAGGAGCTCATTAGCATAACTCATTAGCATAACATTTGCATATGCCACGCCCCCTGGCATCACCGGAAGTATGTCAGAAGGCAACACTCACTGCTCAGGCTCCACTGGACTGTTTTAGATTGCTAGCTATTGGGGGAGGGGCGTGCAGATCTGCCCTCACAGAAGAGGAAGAGCTTGTACCTGAAGGCGTGCTGGGGGGGGGGCTCTGCAACTTACCTGGCTGCTTCTTGTTCTCTGGTCATTAAATTCTTTCAACACCTGTTAACAATTCGTGTGAGTGTTCTCTAATTAAAGAGACAGTAACAAACCTTCACATAACACTTCTTAAAGTATGCTTATCGGTCCAGAACAAATCTTTTCTGTGATAATTAAAGAGGACATTCTCCCTTTGCTTAAAGTCTAAGTAAGATGGTGATCAAATTCATAAGTGGCATGAAAGGTCCATTGCTTGGTTCATTCCCTCTGGGGTCAATGAATGGAGCTTATGAATCCAAAAATTTCCTTTGCAGAGAAGGATCTTCTTGATGTCTTGTTGGTTGAGGCTTTGGTTCTCATACTTGTTGATTACAAAGAACTTTAAGTCTTCAAAGCGATGTTGTGTTGCCATACAGTGCTCCACCATGGGCACTTCCAAAATTTTGTTTTTCAGTCTTGATTTATGCTCCATGGCACGAATTTTTAATGATCGTGTGGAACTGCCCACACAATATTTTGGACACCCACAGAAGGCTACATATACAATATTTTTGCTAGGACAGGTGGAAAGATGTGGCAATCGGTAATTTTTCAGATAAGGTTCCAAGGAAAATTCTTTTACTTCAAAACAGTTGTTACATATAGAACAGTTTTGACATTTAAAATGCCCATATGTTTGTATAGTATTTTCTTTTTGTCCATATTGAGCTTGGTTGTATACAGGGCTATTTTTGGGCAGGAACGCACAGGAACGGAGTTCCGGCTGGCTCCCAAGTTGGCCACGCCCAGCAGGAACTCATTAGCATAATAGGCCACATCCAACAGCAGAAACTCATTAGGATTGGCTACATTAGGGGTGTGTGGCCTAACATGCAAAGGAGTTCCTGCTACAAAAAAAGGCCCTGGGTTTGGACAACAAACAATGTAAACAGAATAAGAAGCAAAAGGTGGGTGTGGCTGGATGACCACACTTCTGGTAATAGGGGGTGCGGCCTAATGTGCTAATAAGCTGTGCTGTCAGGGATGTGGCCCAATATGCTAATGAGTTCCTGCTGTTGGGTGTGGCCTATTATGCTAATGAGTTGCTGCTGGGCTTTTTCTACAAAAAGAGCCCTGGATATATCTGATTTTACCAGAAAATCTCTATTAGTTTTAGCACGACTGTATCCCACTAGAGGGAATTGTTGGCATCCTGGTATGTGGGATACTACATGCCAGTACTTGTTCAGAATTTTTCTTATCTGTATAGAAAGATAATCAAACTGGAATGCACATGAAATTCTAGAGTATCTGTGTTGTTCTTTTTTAAAAAATATATTCTAGAGTATCTGTGTTGTTCTTTTTAAAAAAATATATTTATTGAGTTTTCATGCTTTATAGACATACAAACACATAAATCACGACAAACATATCCTTTCTAGATACATCACATTGACCAGAAGATATTCTCATTACAACAGCCATATCCTTTCTTAATACATCCCGTTGACCCAAAAATATTTTCTTTATATAAAATCCAAATTTAGTCTTTCTCACAGCATATTTTATATAAATTATCCTATCCATATTTCATTGCTTCCTTTCCCTATCTGAGCATCAATACTCCTTTTTATAAATTCATCTGTTATTTTGCCTCTTAATCACTCATGTTAATTTCTTTCAATTTTACTATTCCATATAAGGTAGTCACACCAGTCGCATACCTCATTAACGGTCTCTAGAGATGGAGACCTATAAGAAAATCTTAACTATCGCTTCCGGTTTGGCTCCCGCGAATGGCGGACGCATCCTCGGGTCGCTCCCGAGGTTGTCTCGCCCGCCCACGGTGGAGGAGGGAATCTGCACGAGCAGAGACCCGAACGAGCCCCTCAGGATGAGAGGGACTCGGATCCGGGGCGCGTTAGGGCGCACTAGGGGGGAGCCTCTTTCTCGGCCAAGCAGTCGGAAATTGAGGCTCTCGCCATGCCCTGCCCCAATGGACCTTGCTGCGTGAGCAACCCCGTACGGGGTTTAGCGGAGCCACCTGATGTCACCGAGTGATGAAGCGACCAAATGATGAAAAAGAAAAAGAGCGGCTGAAACTGTGAGTTGTCGAACATGAAGAAAAACAGTTAAGTGTGCCCCCCCCACCTCCAGTGAAAAGTTTTAAGGGAGGAGGAGGAGAACCCCCCTTTCCCGCAAACAGAGATTCCTAGTGAAGAAAAAGGGGGGGGACTGGAATCGGAGAAAAGAAGCCGTTCCTTTTGGTGCAGTGTGAGAAAAGGACAGAAGTTTTTCGTTTTAAAAAGCGTTGTATGAACTTTAATAAAAATAAGGAAATTAACAAGATGGCGGAGCTGGATTGTAAAATTAGCGAACAAGAAAGGAGGAGCTTCCGGTCAAGCTTTTTATGTTTTGTTATGCCGGCTGTATAACAACCAGATTGTGAATGACTGTGTCCTTATCTGGGAAGTGTGAGAAATGAAGGATCTATGACAAGCGATAAAGTGCTCTCAATAGCGCTTTTATAAGTCATAGTTGCGGAGAATAGGTCCAGCTAGAGAATGGAGCGTTTAAAAATCGAAAGATAGAAAAAGGATAAATACATTCTCAAAGCTAGAGACCTTTCGAAGAGGCACGAAAGAATAAGGACTGCGTCATTTGTAGCTTGCAAGCGGAAGTGGAAATAGCGACCCAGAGAGGGAGTCGAGAAACCGGTGAACAACAAGCGGAGGAAGTTCCTTTCCTGACTGTGGATTTTAAAAGAAACCAGCCCGTGGAAGATTGATTTAAGCGTATTTGAAAAGACTTTATTAACAAAGCACCATTGGGACATTACTAATATACTAACAGATATATGAACAACTGGATTGAAGAAAGAAGTTCGACAACACACTGAAGAAGCCAAAGAAGATTTTTTTTAATATTACTAACAGATTAATATACCAGTTATAACATCACTCAGCTTTTCTTGATCCCTCTATATACCCTCCCTTTTTCCATTAAGCGAAATATCTCTCCTTTTTAGGAGAGGAAATAAAACTTTTAAATAAAAAAGAAGAAAAAAAGAAAATCTTAACTATCAAATATCAATTACTATTACGGGATTGCCACTACTACTTTCACAACTCATAATAAAATAATCATAACCACAATAACAAAATTCCTATATAGCCCTCTTCTCCAACAATAATTTAACCTTACATCCCTAAATTCCCCTGCCTCTTCCCAACCATATATACCCAAATTTTTAAAACTAGTATGAAGATCATCTTAATCATAAACCATAACTTTTACAACATCTCTCAGAACATTCTCACAAGTTGCTGTAAATGTCCGCTTAACTTCCTCCGCCAAGAATTTTTAAAATTCTTCCCACGAAACTTCTCCAGCTATTTTTCCCTCCATAATATCTTCCACTTCTGTAGCCTCCTTTCCACAAAACATTTCTCTCAAACTCCCAAGCAGAATTCTTTATACGCTGTTTCTTAGAGGGTAGTGATACTCATAACAAAAGGTCTTACCCCCATTTAACTCATTACTCACAGTTCCACATGCAAATTTATCAAGGCCGATTCTTCTACAAAAGGTATAATATTCATCTGGGGTATTCCTCACCTCTCAAGCATATCAATTTGTCACTGCGATGTATCTTCTCAACACAAAGTTTTTTAAAAACAGTCCAGGTGGCAGCGACTCTGGAGAACACGGCAGCCATGTTCTTCGCCTTCTCCCGCTCCCGCTTCAGGGCGATTCTGGAGCACCCTCCCACTTTGCCAAAGTTCAGGGGGGCAGCAAATAAGCCCCCTGCTCCTGCACTCTCTTCCCGAGATTGCTGGTCGGGCTCCCCCATCTCTGGAGGGCTCGAAAAAGAACGAAAGGGCTCGGGCGGCTCGGAGCTCAAGCCCGAGCTCCCGCCTGTCGTCGCGCCATACCGGAAGTATCTGTGTTGTTCTTTCTGTATATAAAAGTTCCCTTCTATCTTTCTTCCTAGAGCGTCTCGAAGCTGAGTTAATAACAGTATTTGGATACTCCCGGTTTTTCAATTGTCTTGTTAACATTTTACTTTCACCAATAAAATCTTTCTCTTCAGTACAGTTACTTTTCATCCTAAGAAACTGGCCATATGGTAGATTGGTCTTAAGCTGCCAAGGATGATTGGAATCAAAGTGCAATAGGGCATTTTGATCTGTTGATTTCCTGAAGACTCTAACTCCCAATTTATGTTTTTCTCTTCTATATATTACTGTATCTAGGAAGCTGATGGCTTGTTCATTGGCTTCAAATGTAAATTTTATAGTTGGATGGATGTTATTTATCCATATCATGGAATTATCTAATTCGGATTTATTGATAAAAATCATAAAAAATATTGTCCAAAAATCTTTTATACATTTTTACATTCAGGTTGCAGTCAAAGGAAGAGAAAGAAGCCTAATCTAAAAAAAAAAAAGTACTTTATTACAAATGGCCAGCTGGTCCAGCATCGTGCATGTGGGAGTATGAGGGCATTGTCTCTATACAGGAGAGACCTGCGGAGACATGTGTCTCCAGGGAAGGCCATGTAGAGAGAGGGAGAGGACAAAGGGAGATAGGAGAGGTCAGAGGGCAGCTCCCAAGTTAAGAGAAGAGAAGAGAAGAGAGAGAAGAGATTGGCTTTATACCCCGCCCTTCACTTGGAGTCTCAGAGCGGCTTACAAACTCCTCTCCCTTCCCCTCTGCACAACAGACACCCTGTGAGGTGGGTGGGGCTGAGAGAGCTCTTGACAGGAACTGCTCTTTTTCAAGGACAGCTGTGCCAGAGCTTGTGACTGACCCAAGGTCACATCAGGAGGTGCGAGTGGAGGAGTGGGGAATCAAACCCGGTTCTCCCAGATTAGGGTCCGCACACTTAACCACTACACCAAACTAACACAAAGAGAGGCATCCCATTCAAAGACATAACATGTATACACACTTAGAGGGATGTAGCCCCCACCCTCACCCCCAAGGTCCAGGCATGCTGAGTCGCTCACTCCAACAATAATGCCATAGAGTTCACCCTCCGAAGCAGCCATTCTCTCCAGGGGAACAGATCTTTATTGTCTGGAGAGCAATTGTAATAGTGGGAGATCTCTGGGTGCCACCTGGAGGCTGGCGACCCTTTTGTTGGTGGGGAGCTAAGTTGGAACTCTTTACGCTTCGTTCTCTCGTCAAATAAATATATTTCTGTTTGTAATAGAAATGCAATAGACAACGTTGTAGTGTTCCTTTCATCCCTTTGGGTCGGGGGTATTTTTTATTTTTTAATGTAACCCATGCAGCCAGAGAATTTAGGACAGGCCAAATGAAAATGCAAATCGATACAATGAATACATCCAAGCAGGGCTTTTCTTTGTAGAAAAAGCCCAGCAGGAACTCATTAGCATAATAGGCCACACCCAACAGCAGAAACACATTAGCATATTAAGCCACACCCTCACACCACAGCTCATTAGCATATTAGACCACACCCCCGTGTTACCACACTCACCTTTTGCTTCTTATTCTGTTTACTCTGTTTGTTGTCAAAACCCTGGGCTTTTTTTGTAGCAGGAACTTCTTTGCATGTTAGACCACACACCCCTAATGTGGCCAATCCTAATGAGTTTCTGCTGTTGGGTGTGGCCTGTTATGCTAATGAGTTCCTGCTGGGCGTGGCCAACTCAGGAGCCAGCCGGAACTCCGTTCCTGTGCGTTCCTGCCCAAAAATAGCCCTGCATCCAAGGGATGTCGAAATAAGAAACGAAATAGAGAGAGGCACATTGTGATAGATATGTATTGCCCATAGAAGGACTGTAGGAATATAAAGCAATAAGAATGACTTTGCATGTACTTTCAGCGGGGTCTTCTTCTGCGTTATTAAAAACTGAAAGTAGAATTGCAAACGAAAGGCCTCTCTTCCCTTCAGACCCAATAAAATGTCCGGCAGATCTCTGCTTCTTAAAGCAAGCCAAATTCTCATCTCTTTTTTTTCCCCTTTCCCAAGGCAAACAAAGAATTTACCAGGAACGTGCAAAAGAGGGTAAGTATGTCAATGCCATTATCCCAGAGGGACTCATAAACCCAGGCAAGCTGCAACACAGAAGGCAGGCAGAAGAACACTCCCCCCCCCTTTAACTTTCACCGTTTACGAAGGGGAGGAAAAAAAAATAAGAGGGAAAAGGTGAGACCGGCAGCAGGAACAATGAGGGAGAATAATAACAACAACCATTTCTGTAAAGTGGGCAAGAAAGTGCCTGTGAAAACAGATGTAGTAAACAATGGGGATGACGGAATGGGAGTCGCTGGCTCTCCAGCTATTTTAGTCCATTGGAGACCTCCCCGCCTGGACATAAGGACACAAGAGAAGCCAATGTTGGATCAGGCCAATGGCCCATCCAGTCCAACACTCTGTCACACAGTGGACAAAAATACCAGGTGCCATCAGGAGGTCCAGCAGTGGGGCCAGGACAGGGCAGTGAGAGGAAAATAGGTCCATGGGGGGGGGGGATTCTCTATCACTGCTACACAACTGTCACTTCTGATATGAAACCGGAAGTCATGTCCTTGCACTGCTGTAATGCGCTCAGAGTATTTAACCATAGAGCTCTGGGGGATTCCTAGACTGTCACATCGATGAAATGACATCACTTCTGGTTTTGCACCACGAGTCGTGTCACACGTCGGTGCTGGGCTGTCAGGACCCTCTGGCCACTGGGGGGGATGGGGGTGTAGGGTTGCCAGATCCTCATTGGAAACTCCTGGAGATTTGTGGGTGGAGTCCGAGGAGGTCAGGGGTGCAATGCCACAGAGTCCACCCTCCAAAGCATCCATTTTCTCCAGGGGAACTGATCTCTGTAGTATGGAGATGGGCTGTAATCCCGGGGGATCCCTCGGTCCCACTTGGAACGTGACATCCTTAATTGGTGGAATGCCAATTCCTACCTAACTTCTCTCCCTTGGATGCCACACTACTGAATATCTTGTATTTTGGTTCTTTTGATGGCCATTTCTGTTTTAGCCAATGGGTTCCATTTCCATCTTAAAATAAATAAATGGTTTTGTTATATTTGAACCAGAGTACCAGAAAAAGATCTACTTCTTCTTCATTGACTATGCTAAAGCCTTTGACTGTGTGGATCACAACAAACTATGGCAGGTCCTTAAAGAGATGGGAGTACCAGACCACCTCACATGTCTCTTGAGAAACCTGTATAAGGGCCAAGAAGCGACAGTTAGAACCGGATACGGAACAACTGATTGGTTCAGCATAGGAAAAGGAGTACGACAAGGATGTATACTGTCACCTTGCTTATTTAATATATATGCAGAGTACATCATGCGAAATGCTGGCCTGGATGAATCACAAGCCAGAATTGAGATTGCTGGGGAAAAGATCAACAACCTCAGATATGCAGACGATACCACTCTAATGGCAGAAAGTGAAGAGGACCTAAAGAGCCTCTTGCTCAGGGTAAAAGAGGAGAGCGCAAAAGTGGGCTTGAAGCTCAACATCAAAAAAACTAAGATCATGGCATCCGGCCCCATCACTCCTTGGCAAATAGAAGGGGAAGCTGTGGAAGTAGTGACAGACTTCACGTTCCTGGGATCCCAGATCACCGCAGACTGTGACTGCAGCCATGAAATTAAAAGACGCCTGCTCCTTGGGAGGAAAGCGATGGCGAACCTAAACAGCATGATAAAAAGTAGAGACATCACCCTGCCAACAAAAATACGCATGGTCCAAGCAATGGTATTCCCAGTAGTCATGTATGGCTGCGAGAGCTGGACTATAAGGAAGGCCGAGCGCCGAAGAATAGATTCTTTTGAACTATGGTGCTGGAGAAGACTCTTGAGAGTCCCTTGGACTGCAAGAAGAACAAATCAATCCTAAAAGTAATCAACCCTGACTGTTCCCTGGAAGGCCAGATAATGAAACTGAAGCTCAAATACTTTGGCCAGCAAATGAGAAGGGAGCACTCACTGGAGAAGACCCTGATGCTGGGAAAGATTGAAGGTCAAAGAAGACGGGGACGGCAAAGGATGAGATGGTTAGACAGTGTCATCGATGCAACGAACATGAAGTTGAGCAAACTTCAGAGGATGGCGGAAGACCGGAAGGCCTGGAGGGAGCTGGTCCATGGGGTCGCAAAGAGTCGGACTCGACTGTGCGACTGAACAACAACAAATATTTGAACTGTAAAGCTGGAAGGGGCCATATGGGCTATCCAAGAACATCAGAAGAACCCTGCTGGATCAGACCAATAGTCCATCTAATCCCGTCTCACACAGAGGTTAGCCAGTTTCTTTGGATGGCCGACAACAGGGCACAGAGACCAAGGCCTTCCCCTGAGGTTGCGTCCTGGCTCTGGGATGCAGAGAATTAGTGCCTCTGAATGTGGAGGTTCCCCTCAGCCACCATGGCTAGTAACCACTGATAGATCTCTCCTTTGTGAATCTATTTAATCCCCCTTTAAAGCTGTCTATTCCCGTGGCCATCACTACGGCTGTGGTCACACAGCAAGGTAATAGCGATCTGTTCCCGCTATGAATTTAATCGGGGATAATTTTTTCCCAGGTTGGGATGTTCACACATCCCTCCCCAAACCACAAGCATTGTGCAAGAAGGCTCTGGGCACTGTCTAGATGCAGCCAGCCACTCTCTCCAACGCCCGCTCACCTGCCAGCCCACCCACCACTTTCTTCTTCGCCTGCCCACCTTCCCCCACCCCCAGCAACTTTCCATGCCGCTGGCCAATGCTGCTGGCAAGCTGGGCGCGCTCAGCGGCACCAGGGGCTCCCTCCCTCCCTCCTAATGCCGCAGCTACCAGGTCTCTTGCACCTCTCTTCACTTTGACCGATTTCACACAAGAGCTGTGCCGCAGTCGCGCCTCCCTTTGCCCCGCTTCTATTGGTCAATTCCCCACTCGAAGCCGCGCAGCCGCATTTTGACCCGCGGCTTTGCCCGATTTCCCCGCAGTCTCGTGAACCTCAAAAAACAGAATCATGAAACCGTGGGGAAAATTAGGTGAAGCCGTGGGTCAAGATGCGGCCGCGCGGCAAATTCGAGTGGGAAATTGACCAATAGAAGCGGGGCAAAGGGAGGCGCGACCGCGGCACAGCTCTTGTGTGAAATCAGTCCTTGTGTTCGCCAGCTCTTTCTCTCTTGTGGTCGGTCTGCCTTGCTGCTGCCTTGCCGGTGTCTAGGAGTGTCCTGGCCTCACCGGTCCTCTGCCTGGGGGGAGGGAGGGAGGGAGGGAGAGCCAGGCACCTGCAGCTGCAGGAAGGGAGGGAGGAGAGGGGAACGGACAGCAAGTCGTCTGGTGGTTAGCTGCCCAGCCGGAGGGAGGCGATCAGCTCCCCCAAAAGTTTACGGAAGTGCTCTGAAGTCTGCCAGGCAGGGGAGGGAGGAAGGAGACGAGAGAGAAGAGGCAGAGCAGGGATCCTTTGGGATAGGGGAAAGGGAAGCGCCGGAAGGGGCGAGGGAGGGAGGTGGGAGCTGGCTGCTTTCTGGCCGAGGCTCCCAGAGACGTTCTCTCCCCCTTTGCCCAACTGCTTCTCTCCATCCTCCTTCTCCTCTGACCTGGTAGCTAAGGAGGGGTCTGGGGTACCGGCGGCAAGCAGCGGAGGGCTGGTCGACTTGGAAGGCACAGAACGGGAGACGACTCCTGGGGCGGGTTCTGCAGGCCACTCGCCTTCCAACCCGCCCGACTGGCACTTCCTTCCTCCATCCTTCCCCGCCCGCTGGCTTCCTCCCTCAGCAACTTTCCACGCCACCTCCTGCTGCCCGACCCCGGGGGCTCCCTCCCTCCTTCCTAATGCTGCATTGTGGACTCCTGGGGGCGGGCAGGACCACGAGCTCTGCGCTGGATATGCACTTGAACATTTAATTGTAGAATTTATTCAGCAAGGGAGTGCTCATGCGCTCAAAGGTGGAAGTCGGGGGGGGGGGACCCCTAATTTCGCAAAGAACAGTCAGACAGCCCTAATTGCAATCATTGCGAGATATGGCTGTCCAGATGGGCGAAATCGCGCATTCAAATCTCAAATACCCGGAAAGTACTTGATTTTCCCGGTCCAGGAAAACACGGGAAAGAACCTGGAGCATTGCGTGAGTGAGCCTGCTTCAGCGCAGGAGGCGGATTGGCCCATCTGATCAGCAAAATTAAATGTGAGAGGGAACAGCAGCGAACCCAGCTCAAAAGGATTGTGTAACCGCACTCTACATCTCTGGCAGTGAATTCCACATTTTTATCACAACACGAAGTCTGGGGTGGTGATGCTCTGTATTCTTGGTGTTTGGGGGGCAACAGTGGGAGGGTTTCTGGAGTTTTGGCCTCACTAGTGGACCTCCTGATGGCACCTGGGCTTTGGCCACTGTGTAACACAGAGTGTTGGTCTGGATGGGCCATTGGCCTGACCCCACATTGGCTTCTCTTATGTTCTTATGGCCCTGTTGGTGGACCTCCTGATGGCACCTGGGTTTTGGCCTCTGTTTGACACAGAGTGTTGGTCTGGATGGGCCACTGGCCTGATCCAACATGGCTTCTCTTATGTTCTTATGGCCCTGCTGGTGGACCTCCTGATGGCACCTGGGTTTTACTGTGTAACACAGAGTGTTGGTCTGGATGGGCCACTGGCCTGATCTTTTCTTCTGTTCTTCTGTTCTCTATGTGTAAAGTATGTCTTTTTCCTTCCGATCCCCTCCTGAAAGTCAATTGTTTACACAGACAATTAAATCAGCCACAAATCCTATCAATCCGTCTTAAATCCGCCTACCTAAGGGACCGCCTTGCCCCACATGTTCCCCCAAGGGCACTTCAGTCGGGGAGTCGACATCTATTGGATGTCCCAGGCCCCCGGTCCATCAGACTTACCATGACCAGGAATAGGGCATTTTCGGTGGCGGCTCCTATCTGGTGGAATGAGCTCCCAGAGGAGATCAGGGCTCTGCGGGACCTAGCACAATTCCGCAGAGCCTGCAAGACGGAGCTCTTCCGCCAGGCTTTTGAATAGGAGCCGCCGCCACCAGTGTACCACCAACGCACTAGTCTATCATCAACGCCCCATTAATGGACATCAGGACATCAGGATGTGGGCATGTACCATCAATGTGCTATAATTACTGCATCAGGGGTGAGAATGGGGCGTTTAGGGGACGGCCATCTTGTCTTTAGGAACGGTAATCTTGGAACTGGTTGATAGGAGCACCAAATGTGTTTTAATTATGACATATTTTTAATATTTTGTATTGTATTAGTGTTTTGTTTTGGTGATATGATTGTTAGCCGCCCTGAGCCTCCGGGGAGGGTGGAATAGAAATGTAAACAAGAAAGAAAGAAAGAAAGAAAGAAAGAAAGAAAGAAAGAAAGAAAGAAAGAAAGAAAGAAAGAAAGAAAGAAAGAAAATAAATTCTGTGCTTTTATAAAATCCTGTTTGTTTTCATCTCTCATCAGTCCTGACAGTATCGGCCTTGGACTGGTTTGAACTAGCCACATTCTGATTTTGCAACCACCCTCCCAACGCAAACGTGTTTGGCAAGCATTCACAGCTGTTTGGCGCAAACCACATCTGGGCGACCCCTTCAATCATGGTAAGTTCAGTTGTCAAGCACGTTCCACGGTGAAATTTGTAGCATCCCAAGTAGGTCACAGAAAATATATCCCAAGCAGATGTATGAGTAATAGCCATAAAACCACACAGAGTCATAGAAATGTTGCAAGCAGTTTTAGAACTGAATACCCCCTAGGACTTCATCCACACCATACATGCCCACCAGCTTTGTATTAAATTCCATCAAAGGCTGCTCTCAACAATACAGGATTTTCTGAAAGCCAGAAAGGACAGTAACTGGCGGGGGGGGGGTAAACCCCCACTTTGGAGGCCCGATTTCCAACGCCGTGGAATCGGGCCCCGGGGGAACCCCACCCCTGCGTGTATGTCGCTAGGCCCCGGGGGGAACCCCACCTCTGTGTGCATGTCGCTGTGGGCGGGGCCACAGCCATACAAGGGGAAACTCTATGGCATCCTCCCGTCACTTCCGGGTGACGTGCGTGTGGTGCGCGGGCGCAAAGCGCGCGGGCGCACACACCGGATGCCAGCCGGGAGCCCCCGGCGAAGATACACTTGGCAACCCTAGTTAGTCTGAAGCAGTAGATCAAATTTAGAATCCAGTGGCAACCTTTGTTGGTCTTAAAGGTGCCACTGGATTCTAAATTTGTTCTACACAAAGAGAGAGAGAGAGAGAGAGACAGACAGACAGACACACACACACAAATGCAACCCCCTCCCAAAAAAAACCCACCTGTAGATGGCTGGGATTTGAAAACAAAGGGCTCAGTGTTGAGATTAGTTGCCCCACACTAATGTAACCAAAGAGGTTCCACTTGGATGATTTCTTCTCCTGAGTCTATGGCATGGAAGACATTTTTTTAAAAAAATCCACTTCTGGTTATGCCGCACACACGTTCGTCTTCATATGCAATGGAAATGGAGCATTAGGCCGGTCCTGCCGCTCGTCAAATGAATGTAAAAAAAAAAAGGACGTCTAATTGGCTAAAGGGAAGTATTCCCTCCGGAGGCCGGCCTCCATCTCCCACAGAAAGGCTTTCGACGGCTCACACCGGTTTTTCGACGCAGAGTTCCCGAGGCTGCGGCAGTTCAGCTTGGATTCTGTGCTCCTCGTTAAGTCGTTGTCATTCGGGCTCCCCGTCGTCGTCTTTAAACGAAACCTTCATCGATCAGGGATGAAAGCCCACCGTGGAGATTTGTTACACCTCTGGTAATAAGGCGAGGCTTTCCATTTATGGTCACAAAGCCTTGGTGGGAGGGGCCTTGCAGAAGACCCCAGGTTAAATCCCTGGCAGATTTGGGGCCACCACATGGGAAGGGTTGGATCTGGGGAAAGGAGGGAGCCAAAGGGATGCGATGCCACAGAGTCCTTCCTCTGGAGAGCCAGTTTGGTTGTAGTGGCTAAGAGCGGTGGTCTCTAATCTGGAGAACCGGGTTTGATTCCCCACTCCTCCACTTGCAGCCAGCCGGGTGACCTTGGGTCAGTCACAAGTGCTCTCAGAGGTGTTCTCTGAAGAGCAGTTCTCTCAGAGCTCTCTCAGCCCCAGCTACCTCACAGGGTGTCTGTTGTGGGAAGAAGAAGAAGTAGTAGGAGGAGGAGAGGAGGAGGAGGAATGGATTTATACCCCACCCTTCACTTTGAGTCTCAGAGCAGTTTACAATCTCCTTTCCCTTCCCCTCCCCACAACAGGAAACCTGTGAGGTAAAATGAGGCTGAGAGAGTTCTGAGAGAACTGTGACTGGCCCAAGGTCACCTTGCAGGCTTCGTGTGCAGGAAGAAAAGGAAGAGTAGGTTTTAATACCCCACTTTCCCGCCACTCTGCCACAAAGCAGAAGGAAACGAAGTTCCACTGCCGCAGCAGCTGAGCAGCTGTTCACCACACTCTTCAAACCAGATGGCTGCCAGATGAGGAGATCCAAAGGTCACCTCATAAGCGATCTCAGTTGTCGAAACCAGCATGTTCTCCTGTGGAACATGTTCCCTGCAAAAAAAGTTCTCAGCGTCCTTGGTTTCATGTTCAACGGGATTTATTCATGCCTGTACGGATGAAAGATTGCAGCGTTGATAACCCATGAGAAGTGCTGGACCTCAGAGGAAAAGGCCAAAGATCCCAAATAGGAAGGCTGAGGCTCAAAATATGAAGTGAAGAAAAAGAGACGAGTTGGTTTTCTTACCCCACTCTCTCAAAGTGGTTTACAGTCGCCTTTCCCTTCCTCTCCCCACAACAGGAATCCTGTGAGGTAAAATTTATTTATTTATTTATATCTTCGATTTGTATACCGCCCTTTACCCGAGGGTCTCTGGGCGGTTTACAGGTATATGGCCTAAGTGCCTAATTAGTTCCTATCCTAGGGCCACAATTCGACTGGGGGAGGGGCTACCTATCGACCCCCGAGCGGCGCGGTCCTGTTGTATTCCACGGGCGGGCTTTCGTTGTTTCTTCCTGGCGCCTTAGGACGGGTCGACGACATCTCCCGGCAGGCTCCTGATGGACTCCTCCGGTGCGCGGCGGCTCCCGATTGCAGTTCCGGCCTTTGTCCCTTAGGCTCCGCTGTGCTGCATCGTCATGCCATCGCGCCGCCATAGCTCCACCTCCATCTAGTCTCTGTCGCCGCTACATCCACGGGTTGCCTCTGCTCTGCCGCCGTATTGCTGCCGCCGCCACCAACACTCCTGACACACACCATCAGGAGGGAGGGTACCCCCTGCCAACCTAGGGCAGGTACCCATTTGTCTACTTGTGGTTACGCTTTCGAGCCGCTGGGTGGGCGGGAGCTGGGACTTGGGCCGGGAGCTCACCCCGGCCGCGGTGTTATTAATGCAGGCATTGAACTGCCTGCGCCACCGCAAAATGGGACTGAGAGAGTTCTGAGAGAACTGTGACTGGCCCAAGGTCACTGTCAGACCACCCCCAGTCCGGTTACACTCAACAACCCTCTTTTGGCAGTGAAAGTTTATTGAGTTATATGCAAGATCCAAAAAGTCATTGTGTTAGAACTGAAGACTTTTGGCGGGCACAAGCTTATTATAGTTCATTCAAACAAACCCCATCCATCCCCCCAAGCACACGTCACACACATACTCCACCTAACATTGCCATGCCAAACAGGAGAGATATATGTCCTGGTTATCGAGAGTCCTAGATGGCACGAGAATGTGTTCAAGGCCACCTTCCCTCGGGAAAGCAAAAGAGGAGGGGAGGAGGACAACTTGTGGGAAGTTACACCTTTTAAAAGCAAAGGTCTCAGTCACTCCCGCACACACTCACCTTGCAGGCTTCATGTGCAGGAAGAAAAGAAGAGTAGGTTTTTATACCCCACTTTCCTCTACCAAGTCTCAAAATGGCTTACCATCACCTTCCCTTCCTCTCCCCACAACAGGCACTTTGTGAGGTAAAGTGGGACTAAGAATCCTGAGAGAACCATAACTGGTTCAAGGCCACCCTGCCAACAAAAGTCCGCATGGTCAAAGCAATGGTATTCCCAGTAGTCATGTATGGCTGCGAGAGTTGGACTATAAGGAAGGCTGAGCACCGAAGAATAGATTCTTTTGAACTGTGGTGCTGGAGAAGACTCTTGAGAGTCCCTTGGACTGCAAGGAGATAACAAATCAGTCAATCCTCAAAGAAATCAACCCTGACTGTTCCCTGGAAGGCCAGATAATGAAACTGAAGCTCAAATACTTTGGCCACCAAATGAGAAGGGAGCATCCACTGGAGAAGACCCTGATGCTGGGAAAGATTGAAGGTCAAAGAAGATGGGCACGGCAAAGGATGAGATGGTTAGACAGTGTCATAGATGCAACAAACATGAAATTGAGCCAACTTCAGAGGACGGTGGAAGACAGGAGGGCCTGGAGTGATCTGGTTCATGGAGTCGCGCAGAGTCGGACTCGACTGTGCGACTGAACAACAACAACAACAAAGCAGGTTGCACATGGAGGAGTGGGGACTCAAACCCGATTCTCCAGATCAATATCTACCACTATTAACCACTACCTCTCATCTCCACTTTCTGCTCCTCAACCACAACGACCTGATCTTTATTTAGTGAACCTGGGAATTATTCCCATGCAGAAGGTTGGGAGGAATTTAAGAAGCAAATAAAACACAATGTAACACTTCAATAACACTAGCCCCATTTCTCAGGACGATTCCATGCATTCCACCATTTGTCATCCGACTTTACTCAAAGCTGAAGTCAATTTGGGGAGTTCCTCCTCAGATGGAACATCTAAAGAACTTCCAGAGGAGCCCACAGAGTTTCCTAAGACCAGTGCAATTTCTCGGGGAGAGAGGAGTTTACACATCTCTACGTTCACAAACATGCCAAAATGCCAAGTTCTCTGGTTATCAGAACTTGATTCCATTTTTATATCATTGGCACATTTTGAAGAGTATTACATCTCAACAATATTATATTCAAGTGCTTAGTTCTTGTGGCCCTTTCTTACACTCCCAGGGAAATGCTGATCACCACTTTGGGGTCTGAAAGCAATTATTCTCCTGGACAGTTTGGCTGGAGATCCTGGAGGTCTTTTGCCCTCTTCTGGGCATGGAACAGGGGTCACTAGGTGTGTGTGTGGGGGACGTATTTGTGAATTTCCTGCAGGGGGTTGGACTAGATGACCGTGGAGGTTTCTTCCAACTCTCTGATTCTATTAACTTAGGCAGATCACAAGACGGAGGGCA